>NW_027632341.1:2218-5104 GCF_902686455.1 Sciurus vulgaris | reverse complement strand
ATTGCATATAGAGTGACTCAATGCTGTGAAACCACATTGCCTCAGTAGCCTTACATTACTGAAGGACGCCCAGCCCCCCCACACCACTTAAGCTCTCTTCCTTGCATCGCCCTTAGGAGCACATTGAACAGGACCCGAACATATTGTATTTTTCATAGATTTTAAGATTCTCATTCATAAGCTTTATGTAACCCTTGATTTAAGCAGTTGTACCTAACGGTAGTTCAGTTTACAAAGGGTTTTCTACTTGCCTGATTTTCTCTTAATGCTCAGTTAACCAGTTTTTGAGAAAAGAATCATTAAACACACAGAGGACCGAGTCTCCGTTCTAACCAGACAGAACAAAGTTGTATTAAGCACACAGACCCAAAATATGAATTCTGAGTGAGCCATGAATTCAAAAAGGCAGGATGAGTAAATTCTTGCCAAAAATGAAGACAGCCACAGTTATTTACTTCTAAGAATTTTGGGGAGGGGGGAGGCTGCAGTTTACTCAGGAAAACTGCCCATTGAGGCACTGTAAGTAGTGGACCAAAAAAAAAAAAAAAAAAAACAACCACAACTGAGGTACAAGAGTGTCTCTCCCTCCCTCTCCCTCTGTAATGTAACTATTTCTCTCTCTATCCCCCACCAAACTCTTTCTAATTTCTTGAATTTTGTGTTTCTCATTTAGTGGGGTGCCTTCTCTCTTTGCCATCTTTGTGATCTGGTTCTGAAAGAATGGACATTTTTCTAAGCTGTCTGTTTTATCTCAACTCCCTAAGGTCTCCCTCCCAGTGATGGGAACAAAGCCCTTAAAGCTGTTCCAGGAAACAGCCCCAAACAGAGAGTAAAAGGGTAAATTGAGCAAGATAGTGCTCAGACAGTTAAGATAAATGGGATATAAGATTACCAGAAACTGTTGACCAGAATCTACACCCTGTTGTAAAACATTGTGAAACATGTTGTATGTTATCAGCAAACCCAGACCCCCTTGGGAATTTCCCGGGGGCTTTGTTCCCTTTTTCCCTTCCGTGTGCCACCCCTCCCGATGTGTGGTTTCTGCCTTTATAAACTTGTAAGATTTTCTGCTAGGGACTCGAATCCTCGACTCCTCGACTCCTGCGTGAGTCACGAGTTGGGTCCCAGCGCGCTGAAATAAAAGCCTCTTGCACTTTGCATTAAGTGACGCCTCCTGCGGTTGATTGGGGTTGCCATCGATCCGTGGGACAGAGTTAGGGTCTCCTTTTTGGGGGTCTTACAGTTCAAGGGAGCCAGAAGAGGAGACAGAAGCAATCAAGTAATTGAGGAGTTTCAGGAGGCAGAGATTAAATGCCCGTGTGTGAACAAATTTGACAAATGCTGTGAAAAGAGGGATCTTCAAATTAACCTTTTCTTTTTGCTTTAGGTCAATGCATCATTAAAAATGCAGAGTTACAAGCCAACCTTTGAGATGGGGGTACAATCAACTGCATGACCACATGATGGACTTTGCCACGCAGAAACCTACTCTGACAGTAAACCATCTTTAACCTCACCAGAGAGACTTAGCACTCTCCATTCTCATGCAAATCACGACCATGCCCTAAGCCAATCTGGCTTTTTCTCTGTGTACTCTACTTCCCCTCCCTGCAAACTGGCGCCACAGCCTTGAGAAATACAAATTGCCCTTTCCAACAAAGTGGTAGAGGCCCAAGGAGGCCTGGAGTGGCTCCAGAATCTCAAAATGGCTTCAAGGAGGAATAACTCAAATACCTGTTTTATCTAGCCTACCGGGTTGATGAAATGGACATTTTGTCTGGTTTTCCACACCTCCTCCTTGACTACCACCCTACCCCTTTCTTATGCCCACCCACAGCCCCTTCTGCTCAAGACTTTGTGAAAGGTGGATGTTGTTGATATTTCCTCCTTAGCTCTGTGAATTTACAAGTTGACACTTTCTCTGGTTTAAATTTGTTGTGTATTTTTCTTACTTCCTGAAATGAAGAGTTGCTTCCTTATCTCCTTAGGCTTCTTTTTGGAGCTCTGGCATTCTGATGCTTCTACCTTACCACGGTTTTAGCAACTTCCTTAAAAATTATATATATATATATTTTTTATTATCATTCAGCCCTTCAATGTTCACTGTAAAATTCTGTCCACCTTAAAAATAAAGGGGGTGTGTCTAATTTTCTTTGACTCATGTCATTTTATTTTATTATGTATGTATGTATGTATGTATATATGTATTTTAAGGGTTTTGGGGGTGGATGTACACTAAGGGCACTTGATGACTGAGCTACATCCACAGACTTTTTTTTTTTAAACAGTGGGTTAGTGGGATTACCCAGGTTACCCAGGCTACCCAGGCTGGCCATTAACTTGGGACCCTCTGGCCTCAGCCTCCAGAGTGACTGTGCCACCGTGCTTGGCTCATGTGTCAGTCAGTTTATAATGTGCTTCATCTCCAAACATTTGACAATATTGATTGTGTTTTAATTCTTTCTTTCTTTCTTTCTTTCTTTCTTTCTTTCTTTCTTTCTTTCTTTCTTTCTTTCTTTCTTTCTTTCTTTCTTTCTTTCTTTCTTTCTGTTTTCTTTTTAGTGCCAGGGCTCGAACCCAGTGCTGCTTAACCACCCAGCTCCAACCGTGACCCTTTTTATTTGATTTTATTCTCTTATTATAATTATTATTATTAATTTTGAGACAGGGTTGTTCAGTTACCCAGGGACTCACTAAATTTCTGAAGCTGGCATTGAACTTGGGATCCTCCTAAGACAGGCAGAGGTCACTGTGCCTGACCTCTACCTTACTGTCATAGTGTTCAGAGAAGAGATGTGGCATGATTTCCTATTTTGTTGAGGTTTGCTTCATGTTCCCTTCTAAGATTAAGTTTGATAAACATTTTACATATGCTCATCACAAAAA
>NW_027632341.1:0-2118 GCF_902686455.1 Sciurus vulgaris | reverse complement strand
TTAATTCAAAACATCACTTTGGAGAATGCATTTGACTTCTCATTCTGGTTATAGCACTTTCAAGACCAATGGCTTTGGGCAGGAGGTTTATCTCACTCTGGTCCATGGTGTCCTCATTTGTGAAATGGGAATGTCCCAGTTCCTGGGTTCTTAGACAGTGCCATGAACTGTCAAAATGGAGACTAACTATCTCTATGGTGGAAACAACTGTTTCCCTGCAAATCAGAAGGGGGTCTGTCCAGAGGCTTTCTCTCTCCAGTATCTGCTCTCCTCCATAAGTATCTCCTTATTTTTTTTCTAGAATATCCTCTCCCCTTTGCATTTCACTCCAGGTGGGGTGAGGGGGGCAGGTGATCAGGCCTAAGAAGTCAGAGCATGGAAGCATTCTGAACAAGGAAGCACTTCACTGTTGACTGGAGCTCATCCAGACTATTCCAGAGGCCCACAAGTGACTTTTAAGAAATGAGCATGAAAAGATTACTGCCATCTTAGGGATCCAGGGGAGGCCAGAAGAAGGAATAAAAACTGAGAGATGAAAAAAGAGTAGATCACAGAAAACAGCTGTGGCTGCATTAAGAACTCCCCACAGGGTTATTACTTGTAAAATAGCACCCCCTACACATACCTATGCTAGTTTGAGTTGGAGTTGATTTTCTGTCACTTGAAGCAAAGAGTGATGATTAACCTACTGTTTTCCTCAATTTCCCTTTCCTTTGCAGCAGTGAAGGGACAAGAGAATGGTAACAAGGAATAACAGATTAAAATCTCTCCAAAAATTAAATAACCTAATTAATAAATGGGCAAATGAACTAAACAAACACTTTTTAAAGGAAGAAATAGAAATGGACAACAAACACAAAAATTTGTCCAACATATTACCAATTAGAGAAGTGCAAATCAAATTACACTGAGATCTTATCTCACACCATCAGAACTGCAGTCCTCAAGAATACAAATAGTAAATGCTTCAGATGGCATAGAGAAAAAAGGAGCATTTTATACTATTGGGGGGACTGAAAATTAATACAACCATTAGGAGATGATATGGAGGCTCCTCAAAAGACTAGGCCATACAAGCACCATATGACCCAGCTATGCAACTCTGCACTATTTATCCTAAGGAATTGAAGTCATCATGCTATAGTGATATATACACATCCATCACCCATGTTTACAGCAGTACAGTTCAAAATAGCCAACAATAAAAACAGCCGAGGTGCATATCAATACATCAATGAATGAATGATGAAGAAAATACTATACATGTATGTATATACATATATACATATACACTATGTAGTTTTAATCACTCATAAAGAAAATATTATTCACACACACACACACACACACACACACACACCACATATAAAATGTTGTTTTATTCTTTCAAAAAGAAAACTGAAATTATGATTTTGAGGAAAAATGGATGAGACTAGAGCCCATCATGTTAAGTAGAATAAGTCACTCAGAATGGTAAGGGTCATATGTCATCTATGGAAGCTAGACAGGAAAAGGAAAACAAAACAGTGGGTAGATCTTCTAAAAATCAAAGGAAGATCAGTAGAGGAATGGGACCAAGGTTTGGGAAGTAGGGACAGTGGGGTGAAGTACTGTGGAATGATTTTGACCAAATTATATTGTCAAATCATGTTTCACATATAAATATGTAACAACAATCCCAGCATTATATGCAACTGAGACAAGTCTTAAAAATCAAGATCAGGTCCTTGTTACACCTGTTTTAAAGATTAAACGCCCAAAAATCTGATGTAAGAAACAAGTTTATTTAAAGAATAGAAACAGAGAGAGAGAGAGAGAGACTCCTCTGGTGGGAAGGGGGTCAAAAGTTGATGCCTGAAGGTGCAGGGGTGTCTTTTCCTCATTGTAGATTCATTTTCTTCCATGTCCTCTCCTCTTATCTTACCTATGTGACCAAGGTGACCAAAAGGAAAGGAAGAGAGTCATCCAGGGGGTGATTGCTTCGGTTGGAAAATGTAAACTTTCCTCTCCCCTGGAGGAACTTAGCAACCAGAGGATGGGGATCCATCCTTCTACCCATTTCCATTGCTTTAACACCTAACTACCAGTTTTTTTTTCCCCTGGACTCACAACTATAAT
>NW_027632342.1:380-5175 GCF_902686455.1 Sciurus vulgaris | reverse complement strand
TATATTTAGAGGATCCAAAAAAGTCCTCTAGAAAACTTCTAGACCTCATGAATAACTTCAGCAAATTATCAGCAAATTAAAATCAACATGCATAAATACAGCATTTTTATACACAAGTGATGAAACTTCTGAAAGGGAAATGAGGAAAACAACTTCATTTGCAATAGCCTCAAAAAAATAAAATACTTGGGAATCAATCTAACCAAAGAGGTAAAAGATCTCTGCAATGAAAACTACAAAACATTATAGAAAGAAATTGAGGAAGACCATAGAAGGTGGAAAGATCTCCCATGTTCTTGGATAGGCAGAATTAATATTGTCAAAATGGCCATACATCCAAAGGCACTAAACAGATTTAATGCAATCCCAATTAAAATTCCTATGACATTTCTCATGGAAACAGAAAAAGCAATCATGAAATTCATCTGGAAGAACAAAAGGCCCAGAATAGCCAAAGTAATCCTGGGCAGGAAGTGTGATACTGGAGGTATCACTATAACAGATGATAAACTCTACTATAGGGCAATTGTAACAAAAATGGCAGGGTATTGGCACCAAAATAGACAGGTAGACCAATGGTACAGGTTAGAAGACACAGAGACATACCCACATGAGTACAGTAACCACATACTAGACAAGGGTGCCAAGAAATTACAATGGAGAAAAGATAGCCTCTTCAACAAATGGTGCTGTGAACACTGGAAATTCACATGCAGTAAAATGAAACTAAACCTCTATCTCTCTCACTGTACAAAACTGAATTCAAAATGGATCAAGGATCTAGGAATTAGACCTGAGATCCTTCACCAAATAGAAAAAAAAGTAGACCCGAATCTCCATCATGTTGGCTTAGGACAAGACTTCCTTAACAAGACACCCATAGTGCAAGAAATAAAAGCAAGAATCAATAAATGGGATACATTCAAACTAAAAAGTTTTTTTCTCAGCACAGAAAACAATTAACAATGTGAAAAGAGAGCCTAGAGAGTGGGAGAAAATCTTTTCCACACACACACTTCAGACAGAGCACTTATCTCCAAAGGTTATAAAGAACTTAAAACAATTTACACCCAAAACACAAAGAACCCAATCAATTAATGGCCTAAAGATATGGACATACACTTCACAGAAGAAGATATATAGGTGATCAACAAATATATGAAAATTGCTCAGCATCCTTGGTAATTAGAGAAATGCAAATTAAAACCCCCTAAGATTTCATCTAACACCTATTAGAATGGCTATTATCAAGAACACAAGCAATTATAAGTGTTGGCATAGATGTGGGGGAAAAGGCACATTCATACATTGCTGTTGGAGTTGCAAATTGGTTCAGCCACTCTGGAAAGCAGTATGGTGATTCCTCAGAAAGCTTGGAATGGAACCACCACTTTACCCAGCTATCCCTGGGTTTATACCCAAAGGACTTAAAATCAGCATACTACAGTGATGCAGTCACATCAATGTTCATAGCAGCTCAATTCAGCTAGATTGTGGAACCAACCTAGATGTCCTTCAATTGAGGAATGGATAAAGAAACTGTGGTATATATACACAATGCAATATTACTCAGCCATAAAGAACAATAAAATTATGACTTTTGCTGGTAAATGGATGAAGTTGGAAAATATGCTAAGTGAAATAAGCCAAGCCCAAAAAACCAAAGGCTGAATGTTTTCTCTGATAGTGCATGGCAATGTATAACAATGAGGGGTAGCAGGGGAAATAGAAGAATGAAGAAACTTTGGAGGGTGTAGAGGAAAGGGAGTGGGAGTGGGTGGGGATCAAAGAACAGTAGAATGAAACAGTATTACACTGTATATATGTAGGATTGCATGAATGGTGTGAATACACATTGTGTATAACTATATACACAAAAAGTGGAACCCCATTTGTGTACAATGAATCAAAGTGTGTTTGTAAAAATTAAAAAAAAATTCTTAAATAAAGTTGTAGTCAGAGGATTGGTTCTTGTTGAGGAATTACTGTGATCTCAAAAAGGTATATATTGTAGAGTCAAAATGTTCAGCCAAAATTCAAGATAGCTTTTATACAAGCTGAATGTATTTTTACTTTTGCTAATTTCATTTTGTAAAACTGTTACTGGTTAATGTTTGCAGAGGTACTGCTTCAAGAATACACAAGCTAGGTAACTTGTGATAATAAGCCATCACCTACAGAACAGACAGTATGTAATGGTAAATTCCAGTACTAATACAGAATCCAGTTTAAAAAAAGGGTAAATAACTGTAAAGTTATAGGCACTGACATTAAAGCCCATTACTATTACATTATGACTGGTGAGACTGCCTCGATATTTAAGATCAAACTTAGAGATTGACATTAAATATAGAGGCCAAGAAAAAACAGAATTTGACTCTTGCCCTCAAAGTCAGCCTTAAAGACCTTGTTCTCTCCAGCCTTTGTTAGGCCTTGTTATGGGCACAATTTCTTAGTTCTTCCACCTACTAGTGAGGAATTATTGACTTCTGTCATCTCATGACATGTTCCAGATGCTGCAATATTTATCTTGTAATAATCTCATTTCAATACTCACTTCTTCGTTTCTCTCTCATAGAAGCACCCACTGCCAGATGACTTTGCAACCTGCTCTTCCCCTACCAGACTTCTACTTTGGACCCCTCCATTGACCTAATCTCCCAAAGGGAACTCCAAACTGCTTGCCCTATGTTGCCTCCTTCCAACTCAAAAGAGACCAGAGCAGTCATCTCTCCCGTTCCTTAGCAAGGGGCGATAAAGAGTTTTCTAAAGCAAAAGCGGAAAATGAGCCAGAATTGTGGACAGGGCGGTTAGTGTAGAAAGAGGGGATCAAGTCAAATGGAGAAAATGGAGGCCAAGAAAAGCCATCTGCCTCTGGAAGTTGGAGACAGCCCCTGGGAGAATGGAATGTCAAGGATCTGGCATAAGCCCAATGATTACCAGACTTACCTGACTGAATCACTTTTCCCTTGGCCCGGCCCAGTCGCTTCTCACTTTGTGCATCAGTCCGCACAACCAGCCTAGTAACATAGACAGGAAGGGTAGACAGGGGGAAAGAAACTGGAGAACAAAGGAACCTTAACCTATAAAGGAGGTAGGGTGTGCTCGCTTCTTGGGACCTTTAGAACATCAGCCATGGCCACTTCTCCCTCCTGGGAGAGTCTTATGTTATTTACCTTTAAATAGAACCTGCTTAATATGCTAAATCCTACTATAATGTTAGGAATACCCTGCATACTCTTTCTTCTATACTTGCAGTTATAAAATATTTGTGATCCACTTTCAACAAAAGAATCACAAGGGTTCAGGTCAATCAAGTCCTCCTGAAATAATCCCTTGTCCAAATTAATAAAAATGGGGTAAATATTGGGAGAAATCCTAGTTCTTGGCTGGCAGCAGTGAATGTCCCTAGTGTGTAAGGAAAACTTGCAGGGAGGAGCGTTCTTCTTTTCCTACCTAGGATAGTATAAAATTGCCCCAATTTGACTCAGTGTTACCAAGGGAACTCGTATAGGAACCTGGTGGTCTGATTCCCCGTGGCACATTGTGATTGGGCTGAAAAGCCTATAAAATGTATGGCTGTTCCCACAATTACTGAATTTGCAGGCTGCTCACCACAGACCTACTTCCACCCAACTCCCCGAGTCTGGGGGACTTAACTCCACATTCTTACCAACTTCAGAGCTAGCCTGGCACAACTACATTTGGTGTCTATGGAAGGAGTTCTTCCTACCAATGAAATTTGCCTAGAAACTTAAAAAAGAAAGAAAAAAAGGTATTTGCTTTTATGAAAGGGCAAGTTGAAGAAACTGCTCAGCTCAGTCAATTCTATAGAGAACTGTACAAAAGCAATTATTTAAAAACAAATATTATTTGAACCGGACCAGCGCTTTTTTTTCTTCCATTTAGTATTTACCTAACAGTTTAAAAAGCATTCATTAAACAGATAAACATATAAATATGTACATATACACATTTTCAGGAATTTCATATACAGTTATATATACAATACATAAATAATATGAAATACCAGTGTATGTCTGTAAATACATAACATATATTGTATAATAAAACACAACTATGATTTTTTTTTACATTTGTATGGTGATCATCCAATTGTGGTATCCTGGTTTATAGCAGATGGTATCAGTGTATTTTTTGTAAATCTGGTATAATTAAACATCTACACTCTAATCTACTTGGTATGGATTATAAATTGCATGGTTTCCTCATTTTGGAGAACTAATAACCTCATACTAGATTTTACTTAGTTTCACTTTGGTACATTTGAGAGTGTTATGTCATAATTATATTAAACTTTGTTTTTCTGGTTGACATAAATGTGCTAAAAGACAATTTTAAGGAATCATCAGGAAAATCAGTTATATACATTTATGTATAGTAATTATCTTACTTTTATTACTTTATTTCTCATGAAAAAATATTTAATTAATAATAAAAACAATAAAAAAATAAGAATCTTATTTACAAAAGTATGGAAATAAAAATGGCAAGATTTTATATCTTACTGATAACATAAACTATAATTATGATTCAAAGAAATCTTATTATATTTCAGCCAAATGAATTTTTATGTGTTAACAAACATTTGTGCTTATCAGATTGACCAAATTTCAAGGACTTCCTGTGCATAATAATTAAGGGCTGATTTTATTAGTCCACTAAATCACTCATTTTAAACATATGTGTTGATTCACATTGTTAGACTAGAATTTATCAAACAACTTCATTAATTCAAACTATATGCAATTATATTAAATTATTCTGGTTTGTT
>NW_027632342.1:0-280 GCF_902686455.1 Sciurus vulgaris | reverse complement strand
AGAAGCCTTGGGGTAAAACTGTCCATGTCAGCCATTGAGACCTAAAGGATGTAGGATCCTCCCATGTGAAGACAAAGAGGTAATAGGAGTCAGGGTGAAGGGGAACTGTAAAGAACACATCTTTGACAAAAGATTCATCTCATAGAAAAAGAAAAAACATCCACAGACTAAAGGTGAAAGAATAGGAAAAAACATACCCACACACATGGACTCAGTAAAAAGGTGGGGGTTTCCATCCTTATATCAGACAAACTGGACTTCAAGCCAAAGATAGTAAGAA
>NW_027632343.1:0-5992 GCF_902686455.1 Sciurus vulgaris | reverse complement strand
ACAAGTCCAAGAGAGGACTGAGCTCTCTTAAGTGAGGGGCAGTCACCCAAAGGACCCAGAGAGGAATGAGCAAGGAATGATTAATGAACTGAGAAAAGAAATACAGAGAAGACTGAGCACTGTTAGGAGAGGGGTGTTTTCTCAAAGGATCCAAATGAGACTGAGTGATGACAGGTTAGGCGAACTTAGCTGCTTAAAGAAAGAAGGCTGAGCCATGTTAGGAAAGGGGCAATCAACTAGAGTATGCAATGGAATCAAAGAACTAGTGGGTGAGGGGGACTCACCCATAGAACTCAGAGCACCCTCTGCAATGTTGGTTAAGGGGATATTTAGGGCAGAACTCAGAGAAAACTGAGTACTTGTGAGAGATGGTTATTCATTCATAAGACACAGAATACCCTGTGAAGTGATGGGAGAGGGGAGACATAGGGTGGGAAAAAAGCTGGAATAAATTTAGGTGAGTTGTGCTTGACCACAGAAGCCAGAGGAGACAGACTTCTGTTGGAGGAAGTGTGCTCATCAAGATGACTCACAACCTTTTACCCTTATCAAGAAAATCCCTTGGGTCAAGGACACAGTTATATCAGGAATGATAGAACAGTGGTGCTTTTTCAAATGTCTGGGGAAGTCCTCCATGATAATGGGAAATTGTTCTAGGACACACTTTACAGTGTTCCATGAAGGTGTGCATTGTGCCTGACTCAGGTCTTAGGAGGTTTCTTTTCTTGTGAAAAGACACAGCCAGTGACATATCAGATTAGATCTGAAAATACTGAAATATATGCTTTCTATCAACTGTTCAGAAAGATGTCAGTAATCCTGGGCATGCTACATTATCCATAAGAACTCAGTCACTTGAACAATGTTGTGACAATTGTGGGTGATGGGTGGTGGAACAAAATCCTGAGTGCTGTGGGAATTGATATCCATTAGAGTAATCTAGGGTTTTTAGACACTGGCAAGGAGCCTATCTGCAAAGGAATAACAAAGGCCTAATGAGGTTGTTGATAAGAAGCATCCGCATCTCTCCAAGCTGAAACAGTCACGTTGGCCTTGACACACAGATAAGGCCTGAGATGTTGCACTGACATTATCCAGAATGGGACTAATCCAGATATTTCACTGAGAGAATCAAGTTGCTTAGGGCTCAGTGGAGAGTGAGCCCTGGCGGGAGAAGTGTGCCATCCCATGAAACCCAGAGGGGACTGAGAAGTGGTGGGAGAGGAATGCTCACCAACACGACTCAGTAGATGCTGAGTATTGGTGGGGTATCTGTTAAGACAGAACCCAGAAAAGACTGAGAAATATTATGCTCTTTATGATCACACATAGGAGCCAGAGGAGGCTGAGACACACTTGTATATGGGAACCTAGCACATGATACTTAGGAGTCTGAGCACTTCTGGGTGAGGGGCACTCACCCTCAGGTCCCAGGATATACTGAGAACTTCTGGATGATGGGCACTTACACAAAGGACTCAGAAGACCCTGAGAAATGGTGGTTGAGAGGAAGTTTATGGCCAAACCCAGAGAATAAAGAGCAAAGATAGATATGTTGTTCTTGACTACAGGATTCAGAGGAGACCAAGTTCTTCTGTAAAAGGTGATCTTACCTATAGGGTTCTGAAATTTTGGCACCTTTTCAAGAGTATCCCTCAGGCCAAAATTTCAGTTACCTCAGGTATGGTAAAATTGTTCCCATTTCAAAGGTCTGAAGAAGTTCTCCACAATGATGGGAAATTACCCTAGGCCACAATCCACACTGTCCCTTGAAGGTGTGCCTTGTGCCTTACTCATAGGTTCTAGGAGTTTTCCCTCTCTCTTGTAAAAAGGGAGCGCTCAGCAGGACTACCAGAGAAGATATGCTAATAAATAATTAAATATGTACTTTCCATCCACTGTTCAGAAAGATGTCAGAAATGCTGGGCATGCTACATCACCCATAAAAACTCAGGTCCTTGAGGAATGGTGTGGAAATTGTGTACAATGAGTGGTGGAATGAGGCTCTCAGGGTTGTGGGCATTGACAACATTTAAAATTGTCTTGGGGTTTTAAGCATTGGGAATGAACCTGTCAGATTGGCAGGCCAAAAACCTATTGAAGTTGTTGGAAAGAGGAAGAATCCACCATCCTAAAATTTTCAACAATTATGTTGGCCTGGATATATAGATAAGGCAAGAGATGATGTACTGACTTTAGCTGAAACTGGATTCACTCACAGAATTCTTTAAACCAGGTTGCCTAGGTTTAGATAGGAGGAAGAACTGGTGGTACAAGTGTGAACATGCATAATACACACAGGGGATAGAACTCTTGTGGGAGAGGGGCACTCACCCAGAGCATTGAGGACCCTGAGTGATGGTCAGTTTTTGAGGTTAAGACATACCCCAAAAAGACAGAGCAACATTAGAATACCTGTGATCATACACATGAGCCAGGAAAGGTGAGATAAGACTATTCAGGGGAACATAGCACATGGTACAGAGGAAACTGAGAACTGCTGGGTGAGGGGTCCTTACCCAGAAGACACAGAGAAGACAGTATTGAAGGGCAAGTTGCACTCCAAATTGATATTCAGGAAAAACTGAGCACCTGTGTGCAAGGGGCATTCACCAGAGGAACAATACGACCCTGAGAAATAGTATGTAAAGGGAGATTAAGGACAGAACCCAGAGAAGACTGAACACTGTCAGTTGAGGGACACTAACCCAGAGGACTCATAGGTGTCTGAGCAAGGGATGCCTTGGAGAAACTGGAATAAGGCAGAGAGAAGACTGAGCTTTCTAAGGTGAGGGGTGTTCACCAAAAGGACCCAGAAAGGAATGAGCTTGGAATAGCTAGGGAATTCAGACAAAGGAAACAGTAGACTGAGACCATTAAACCAAGGGATGCTCATAGAGAGGACCCACAGAGACTGAATAAGGACAGGTTAGGTGAATACAGCAACTAAAACAAAGAAGGCTGAGCCATGTTAGGAGAGGGGCTATCACCAAAAGAACAGTGGATACAGGCACTACTGGGTAAGGGTTGCTCACCAACAGGATTCAGGGTATTCTGATCACTGGTGAATGAGGGGAAATTTAGGGAGGACCCAGAGAAGAATGAGCACTGGAGAGAGAGGGGCGCTCAGTCAGAGGACTCAGAAGACCCTGATCAATGGTATTTTGAAGAGATTTAGGGCAGAAGCAAGAGAGGAAAGAGCAAAGACAGGTGAGGGATGCTTGACTACAGAATCCAGAGGACACAGACGTCTTCTTGGAAGGGGCTCTCACCTACACAGGGTTTAGAGATTTTGGAACCTTTTCAAGTGTGTTTCAGTAACCTCAGATATTGTGGGAATGGTCCAATTTCAAAGGTCTGAAGAAGTCCTCCATGATGATGGGAAATTCTCCTTAGCCAAATTTCACACTGTCCCTTGAAGATGTGCATAGGGCCTGACTCAGAGCTCCTAGTAGGTTTCCTCTCTTATCAAAACAAAATAGCCAATGATATATCAGAGAAGATCCTGAAAATACTTAAATATTTGATTTTCATTCAATGTTCAGAAAGATGTCAGAAATACTGGAAATGCTACATTACCCATAAGGCCTCAGATACTTGAGGAATGGTGTGGATATGTTGGACAATATGTGGTGGAACTGAATTCTCAGTGCTGTAGGAACTCACCTTCATTAAAATTATCTTGGATTTTCAGGCATTGGTGAGGAGACTGCATGGGAGCACTAAAGATACATTGAGGTTATTGAAAAGAGGATATACTCACACCTGTTCATGATTCCACAGTAGTTTTGTATTTGAAATTTAGATAAAGCCAGAGATGATGTACTGACATTAGCCAGACTGGGATTCACCCACAGAAGTCAATAATAAAATTGGCTTGCCTAGGAATCAGTGGAGAAGAGGCATGGGTGGTGAAAGTGTGTCCACCAAAAATACCCACAGGGAACTGAGTAATGGTGGTAGAGTGCTCACCCACAGGACCCAGATGACCCTGAACAATTGTGCAGGAGGGAAGATCAAGTCAGAAACCAGAGAAACCTGAGTACTTGTGGAATAGGGGGGTGCTCGCCCACAGTACTCAGGAGACCTGAGTAATGGTGGGTTGTGAGCTTAAGACAAAACCCATAAAAGACTAAGCTGATTAGGCTATCTATGACCACACACATGAGCCAGATGATGGTGAGATAAGATTGGTTATGGGAGCACAGCACATGACACAGAGGAAACTGAGCCCTGCTAGGTGAGGGGCACTCATCCAGTGGTCCCAGAGTTTACTGATCACTGCTGGATGAGGGGCACTCACCCAGAGGACACAGAGAAGACAGAGTCCTGGAAGGTTAGAGGCACTTTAATACAATATTCTGGGAAAACTGAGCACCTATGTGTGAGGAATGCTCACCGTAGGACCCGGATGACCCTGAACAATGGTAAGTGAATGGAGATTAAGGACAGGACCCAGAAAAGCCTGAGCACACTCAGGTTAGGGGCACTAATTCACAGGTCCCAGAGGAGTGTGAGCAAGGATTGCCTTGGGGAACCTGAAACAGGAAAGAGTGAAGATTGAGCATTCTAAGGTGAGGAACTCTTACCAAATGGACCATGAGACAAATGAGCAAGGAATGGTAAATGAACTAAAAAAGAAGAAACAGAGGGTTGGAGAGATAGCTCAGTCGGTAGAGTGCTTGAGTTGCAAGCACAAGGCACTGGGTTTGATCCCCAGCACCATAAAAATAAATAAATAAATAAATAAATAAATAAATAAATAAATAAATAAATGAATAAAAGAATAAACAGAGAAAACTGAACAATGTAAGGTGAGGAATGCTCACCCAAAGGACCCAAAGAAGACTGAGAAATGACATGTTAGGCAAATGCAGCTTAAACAAGGAAGGCTGAGCCATGATAGCAGAAGAATTATTACCAAGAGGACCAAATGGAATCAGAGCAAATGTGGGTGAGTGGTACTCACACACAGAACTCACATTACCCAAAGAATTGGTGAATGAGGGGAGAATTAGGGAAGGACTCTGAGAAGACTGATCACTGGTGGGAGAGGGACACTCACCCAGAAGACTCAGAAGACCCTGAGCAATGGTGCTTGAGATGAGGTTTGTGCAGAACTCAGAGAAGGCAGAGCTAAGATTGATAAGGTGTATTTGTCTATAGAATCCAGAGGAGACTGAGGACTTTTGAGAAAGCAGTTCTCACATACAGCACTCACAATTTTTGGAACCTTTTGGAGAGTATCCCTTAGGTCAAAGTTTCAGTGATCTCAGGTATTTTGGGAAAGGTCCTGTTTCAAAGGTCTGAAGAAGTCCTCTATGGTGTTGAGAAGTTGTCCTTGGGCACATTTCACACTGTCCCTTGAATGTATGCATTGGTCTTGACTGTTCCTAGGAGGTTTCCTTTCTTGTCAAAACAGAGCAGTCTGTGACATATCTGAAAATACTGAAATATATGCTTTCCATTCACTGGTCATTGGGATATTAAAAATAGTGGATATGTTTCATCACTGATAAAAGCTCAGCCACTTGAGCAAAGGTGTGGACTTGGTGGACTGAGTGGTGGCATGAGGTCCTCAGTGCTGTTGAAATTGACATACATTAAAATCCTCTTGCGTTTTCAGGCATTTTTGAGGAGACTCTCTGCCTGGCAGCAACAAAGTCCTATTGAGATTGTTGGAAAGAGGGAGTATCCAAATCTTTTCAGGTTTTCACTTTCATGTTGACCTGGATATGTAGGTGAGGCCAGATATGGTGTAAAGACATTAGCAGGAAAGGTGCTCACCCAGAGTGTTCACAAAGGGAACCAGGTTGCTCAGGGCTCATTGGAGATTGAGCAGTGGTAGTAAAAGTGTGTCCCCTCACGATACCTAGAGGGGACTGAGCACTGTTTGGAGAGATGGACTCACCCACAGGACTCAGATGACACCCAGCAATGGTGTTTGAAGGAAGATTCCTTAAGGACAGGACCCAGCAGAGTCTGAACAAAA
>NW_027632344.1:0-6041 GCF_902686455.1 Sciurus vulgaris | reverse complement strand
GGAACAAAGAATGCCATATCATACTGCTTAAGGGAATTATACATCAATAAGAAATACCAATTATAAATATCTGTGATCCCCAAAATGGACCATCTACATATATCTAACCTTTCTTAATATCAAGAATCAGAAAAACCAAAACACAATAATACTTGGTGATTTTAATACATCCCTATCAGCAACTGATAGATCCTCCAACCAAAAACTAAATAAAGAAGGCTTGGAAATAAACAATACAATTAAAAATTCAGACATAACTGACAAATAGAATATTTAATCCATTAGTGACTGAATACATTCTTTTCTCAATAGTACATGGATCCTTCACTAAAATATTTTAAACCACAAAGCAACTCTGTGTAAATGCAAACTATAGCTCAAATACCTTGGATTATATCAGATCATAAAAGAAGGAAATGAGAAATCAATGATAAAATAAAAAAAGAGAGGCTACCCTGACAACTGGACAATAAATACTACACTATTGAATAGCTAAGGGATAGCTGAAGAAATCAGGGGTGAAATTAAAGAAATTCATATAGGTAAATGAGAATGTGACCAGCATGTCACAATTACTGGGACACTACAAAGGAACTTCTAAAAGGAAAAACTATTGCATTGAATTCATTTGATAAAAGAATAGAAAATTCCAAATAAATAACCTAGAATTACATCTCAAAGCCTAAGAAAAGAACAAATCTATACCAAAACAGTAGAAGAAAGAAAATAATAAAAATCAGTGTAAAAATCAATGAAATTGAAAGAGAAATTTCAAAAAGTCAATGAAACAAAGTTGCTTCTTTGAAAAATTAATAAAAGTAATAAGCATTTAGCCAAGCTAATGAAGAAAAGAGAGAAAACTATAATTACTGAAATTTATGATGAAAATGAAATATTACCACAGACACTAATGAAATGCAGAGGATAGAAACTATTTTGAAAATCTATTTAGTAAAATAGAAAATCACAAAGAGATCAACAAATTTCTAGAGAAATATGATCTACAAAAATTAATGTAGGAGGACACAGAAAATTAAAAAAACATCAGTTTCAAGCAATAACATAGAAGATGCCATCAAAAGCCTACTAAAAAAAAAAAAAAACCCAGGACCAAATAGATTCTCAGCTAAGTCTTTGCAGAAATTCAAAGAAAAGTTTACCCCAATATTTCTCATCTTATTCCATGAAACAGAAAAAGGGGAAACACTACAAAACTCATTCTATGATCCTAGTTTCACCCTGATACCAAAACCAGACAAAGATTCACCAAGGAAAGAAAACTCAGACTAATATCCCTGATGAATATAGATGCAAAAATTCTAAAGAAAATACTGGCAAATTCCATACAAAATCATATTTAAAAGGATAGAGTACCATGATCAAGTGAGTTTCATGCCAGGAATAAAAGGATGGTCCAACCTACACAAATCAATTAAAAAAATTCACCACATCAATAGATTAAACACAGTAATCACATGATTATCAACACTAGATGAAGAAAAAGCATTTGACAGAATTCAGCATCCATTCATGCACTATACACTAAATAAAGTAGGGATAGTCACAACATTCCTCAATACTCAATATTGTAAATGCTATATATGCTAAACCCATGACCACTATCATTTCACATGGAAAAAGTTTAAAATTTTTTCTGCTAGAAACTGGAAAAAGAAAGGGATTCCCTTTTCTACCACTTCTATTCAAGTTAGTACTTACAAACCTCACTGGAAAAATTAAACAAAAGAAAGAAATTACAGTGATATGAGTAGGAAAAGAAGATCTTAAATTATCTCTATTTGCCAATGACATGATTCTACATTTAGAAAACCCAAAAAAACCTACCAGAAGGCTTCTAGAATTCATTAACTTAACAGATGATGCAAATTAACAGGATATAAAATTAATGCCCATAATCCAATTAATACCCATAAACAATTGGCTTAAAATGGTTTGAACCATTAATAATAGGCTCAAAAAGTGTTCGGGTATCAATCTAACAAAAGAGGTGAATGCCCTCTACAATGAAAAATACAGAATATTTTAAAAAGTAATTGAAGAATACTTTAAAAGACTGAAAGATCTCCCACGTTCTTGGATAGGCAGAATTAATATGCCAAAATGACCATACTACCAAAAGCATTATAGAGATTTAATTCAACTCCTCTAAAAATTCCAATGATTTTCTTCATAGAAATAGAAAATGTCAATCATGAAATTTACTTGGATAAACAAGTAGACCTGAATAACTAAAGCAATCCTTATTAGAAAAGTGAAGCAGGAGGCAACATAATATTACACCTTGTTATACTACAGAGCTATAGTAACAAGAAAAGCAAGCTATAGGCACCAAAACAGACATGAAGACAAACAGGACAGAAAACACAGAAACAAACCGAAGTATATGCAGTTAACTCATTCTAGAAAAAGGTGCCACAAACACATGACTCTTCAGCACATGGTGCTGGGTAAACTGGAAATCTATGTAGAGTAGAGTAAAATTTATCCCCTATTCTTCAGCCTAAACAGAACTCAACTCACTTTAGTTCAAGGACCTAGACATTGGAAGAGATTGTTTACCTCATAGAAAAAAAACAGAGAACAAATTGTCCATTTCAGCGTAGGAACTTACACCCTCATCAAGATTTCTAAAGCACAAATGGTAAAATCAAGAATTGATAAATGCATGACATCAAACGAATATTCCTCACAGAAATAAAAAAGAATGTGAACAAAAAGCTTACAGGATGGGAGAAATCCTTGCCACCTGCACTTCAGGTAGAGCATTAAACTCTAGGATATATAAAGAACTCAAAAAAGTTAATACACACACACACACACACACACACACATACAATAACACAACTATTAAATGGGCAAAGGAATTTAGCAGGCACTTCACATAAGAAATACAAATTGTCAACAAATATATAAAAAATGTTCAATATCTCTAGCACTTAAATAAATGCAAATGAAAACTACAATGAGATTATCTTCCACTCCAGTCAGAATGGAAAATATAAAGAATACAGGTAATAACATTGATGAGAATGTGGGGATGATGCTCACTCATACATTGCTGGTGATACTGCAATTTGGTGCAACCACTCTAGGAAGCAGCATGGAGATTTCTCAAAAAACTTGGAATACAGCAACCATTTGACCCAGTTATCCCACTCCTCAGTTATATATACAAAGGATTTAAAATTAGTATACTAGAGTGATGCAACCACATCAATTCTTACAGGAGCTCACTTTGAAGAGCATAGCTATGGAACCACATTATGTGCCCCTTGACAGATGAATGGATGAAAAAAAAAAAGTGGTATACATACACAATATTACTGTGCCATAAAGAAGAATGAAATTATGGCATTTGCCCAGTAAATGCATGCAAATACAGACTATCATGCTAAGTGAAACATGCCAGTCTCGAAAAACCAAAAGTCAAATACTCTCTCTGATATGTGGTAGCTAATACATAATAAGTGTTGGGAAGGGAATATCAAGTTTATTTGTATTAGACAAAGGTGAATGAAGATAAGAAAGTTGCATGGAGATGGGACATGCAAATGAATTGGATATAACATTGCTATGTTCATCTATCAATACATGACCAGTGAACTTTCACATCATGTTCAACCACAAGAATGGGATCCTAATTTGAATAACATATATTCAGGAGCCAGCAGCGAGCTCTGACCTGCAGGCAGCTTCAGGGACCAGGACAGGGCAGCCAGGGACTTGCACAAACAGCCCTGCACACTCTGGCGGGAGATGCCTTTCAAGGCTAGCTTCTCAGAGCAGACTGCCCAGTGAGAGCCTTTCTACACAGAGCCAGCCACAAGTCTCAGAGCCAGTGGAGAGCTCCAACCTGCAGGCAGCCTCTGGGACCAGGGCAGGGCAGCTAGAGATTTCCCCAGGCAGCCCTGCCCCCTCTGTCTGCAGGCTCATTCCATGGGGCAATCCAAGATGGTGGACTAGAGGGTAACTGTATCTCCTGTCACTCCAGAACCCAAGATTCAAGAAGGGGAGGCATTGAGAGACTCAGACTAAAATAGAGCCAAGGGGTGAGTCTCCCTCACTGGGTGAAGCTCGGCCTGGGCCGCAGGCCTAGATAGGAGTAGCTTATCAGAGTAGGGCAAGGCAGCTAGAGACTTCCCTAGGTAGCCCTGCTCCCTATGGTGGTGGGCTCCTCCCATACAGCCAGCTTCTCAGAGCAGGCCACCCAGTGAGAGCCTTTCTGTACAGAACCAGCTCCAAGTCCCAGAGCCAGCAGCGAGCTCCAGCCCACAGGCAGTTTCAGGGACCAGGACAGGGCAGCCAGGGACTTCCACAAGCAGCCCTGCTCCCTCCAGTGGCAGGCTCCTTTCACGGCCAAGTACTTGGAGCAGACCACCCAGTGAAAGCCTTTCCGCACAGAGCCAGCTCCAAGTCCTGGAACCAGTAGCAGGCTAGCGGCAGCTTTCTTTGGAAGCACTGCATTATCAAGTTCCTCCAAGACTTCAGGCTACTAAAGACTGGGAGGTGATATACTGGAAATCTACAGGGACACTACAAGCCAATAGAGGAAATCTGTAAAATCTGAGAGTCCCACTGATATCTGAAGAATATGAGAAAAGAAGGGAAGAAAATGTCCCAAACAAACCTAGATACTATATCAATAAAAACCAATGCTAGCACAGCAGAAGAAATGTCAGAAAGGGAGTTCAGAATGTACATAATTAAAACAATCAGGGAAGCAAACGAGGAGATGAAAGAGCAAATGTAGGCATTGAAAGAGGAGATGAAAGAGCAAATGCAGGCATTAACTGATTGCACCAATCAACAGTTATGAGCAAATACGGGAAGCAAGAGATCATTTCAAAGAAGAGTTAGAGATACAGAAAAAAAAAAAAAAAAGACAGAAATCCTTGAAATGAAGGAAACAATAAACCAATCTAAAAACTCCATAGAAAGCATAACCAATAGGATAGAACACCTGGAAGACAGAACCTCAGACATTGAAGAAAAAATATTTAATCTTGAAAACAAAGTTGACCAGAGAAGATGGTAAGAAATCATGAACAGAATCTACAAGAATTATGGGATATCATGAAAAGGCCAAATTTAAGAATTATTGGGATTGAGGAAGGCTTAGAGAAACAAACCAAAGGAATGAACAATCTATTCAAAGAAATAATATCACAAAATTTCCTAAATATGAAGAATGTAATGGAAAACCAAGTACAAGAGGCTTATGGACTCCAAATATACAATGTTACAACAGACCAACACCAAGGCACATTATTATGAAAATAACTAACATACAAAATAAAGACAGAATTTTAAAGGCTGTGAGAGAAAATAATTAAATTACATTCAGGGAGAAACCAATAAGAATATCAGCAGATTTTTCAATCCGGACCCTAAAAGCTAGAAGGGCCTGGAACAACATTTGCCAAGCCCTGAAAGAAAACAGATGCCAACCAAGAATCTTATACCCAGCAAAACTTACTTTCAGATTTGACGATGAAATAAGATCCTTCCATGATAAACAAAAGTTAAAGGAATTTACAAAACAAAGCCGGCATTATAAAACATTCTCAGCAAAATATTCCATGAGGAAGAGATGAAAAACAACAATGCAAATCAGCAATGAGAGGAACTAGCCTAACGTAATAGCCAAATAAAGGAGAAACCAAATCATGTCAAAAAACAAAAATGCGTCCAATGAGTGGGAATACAAATCATATCACAATAGTAACCCTGAATGTTAATGGCCTGAACTCATCAATCAAAAGATAAAGATTGGCAGATTAGATTAAAAAGAAAAATCCAACAATATGCTGCCTACAAGAGACTCATCTCAAATAAAGAGATACTAATAGACTAAAGGTGAAAGGATGGGAAAAAACATACCATGCACATGGACACAGCAAAAGCTGGAGTATCCATCCTCATTTCAGATAATGTGGACTTCAAGCCAATACTAGTCAGAGGAGATAAAGAAGGACATTACATACTGCTTAAGGAAAGCATAAATCAGCAACACATAACAA
>NW_027632345.1:5953-6214 GCF_902686455.1 Sciurus vulgaris | reverse complement strand
TGTCACCATAGTAACTGGGCAGTCTCAACTATGCCTTTGCACCAGGATTTCCCAGTTCAGGCACACTCCTGTCACCAGTTAGTTCAAAGACTGAATTCAAAATCATTGTTCCTGACATTTTCCCCTTTTAATTTAATTTAATTTATTTATTAATTTAAAAAATGTGTTCTAATTAGTTTTACATGAAAGTAGAATGCACTTATGCATTTTGATAGATCATACATAAACAGAGTATGGGAGTAGGAAGGATAGTAGAGTGAA
>NW_027632345.1:0-5853 GCF_902686455.1 Sciurus vulgaris | reverse complement strand
GGTGGAGGGATGATGTGATGCCTGATGAAGAGATGAGGGAGTCATTCAATCAGTAAGTGACATAGAGGACAGGAAGGTGCTGACCAGCCAGGAGACATGTTCTTTGCTCACTCAACCTGCCAGGTCCCACCAACTTGGCTGCTGCCTAAAATCTCGGCTGCCAGAGAAATGTTCCTAGGCTCCTTATTGCAAAGACCCTTCAAGTAACTTTGAGATGCAAAAGTATCTGTCACCCATCCATCCTACATTCATGTGAGCAGACTGGAACCTGTTGGGCCCAAGATACTCTGGCTCATGGCCAGGAGTCCTCGTACAGCGACGAGGAAACAACAAGCCAAAGGATGAAACAAGAGCCTGGTGATGATACAATGAGCACAGATGCACAGGGTAAAATATCATACTTGAACATGCATCATGCTGACAAAGAAATGGTACAAATCTTCAAAGCGAATACTCCAAATGAAGGTTAAGTAAATATGGGGAGAGTGCATGAAAAACAGAAGGGGTCTCCTGCAGAAATCTAACCTCAGTCAAGAAAAACTGCAATCATTCTCATTGTTAACTGTATACACCCTAATGTCCAGACATTTTTTGCAGCTTCAAAAAAATATACCAACTAACAAAGGAATAATGACCAGATCATTATGAAACCAAAGACATTGAATGAGAAAAACAATTTTGCCAAGACATCAATTCACTTGCAAAAGTTTGGTGTGATCTTTCTGCTTGCGAGGGACACCTGATGCTACACATGCTGATGTTTAGTTTTTCTGGCACAAGACCTATGAGGAAAGGCTTTCCTTACATCAAGGGCACCTATACCCATGACCTTCCCCTTGGCCGAGTTCAGGTTGGGATATGCAGCACTGATCCTGGGCTCTCGAAAGAGAGAGTGCACCACAATATCAGAAATGTAAATGAAAACACCTCTGCTAAAATGCAAATGTGAAGACCCCACATGGACACAACCGGAATTTCAAAACAGAATATGTTGTCGATATGCAAAGGTGGGCTAGGGCTTACGGAGCAGGAAAGTGCATGCTTAAGCATTCTCAAAGTTTCAATTCATTCCTATTTCTGAGACTGCCTGGGGTCCACCAGCAACATGCCACAAGCCTGACGTCTCTGCTTACCTTCTTTCAGAGTGAGTTCTTTCAAAGAGGGCTTCATGAGTCATTCCTTTCCTTCCATGGCACAGTCCAATAATTCCCAGAACCACGGCCAATATGAGAACACCACATCCTTCTCCCAATTCCACACTGGGTGTCTTTAAAACATGCATCCAAATTCACAATGGTCTCTAAAAGTGCCCCTTTCCTCTGGATACCAGGCTCTGATGATACTGGAAGACTCGGTTTTAAATAACGCTTCTTCCCCCTAAATGTAACCAGCAGATGCCAGCATGAATTCAGCTCAGAATCCTGCAGTCTTTCCTAAAGTCCTATGCAACCCAATGCAAAGCAAGTATATCTGAGAAACCCAGGTCCCTGGGAGGATGCTTTTCTCTTCACCACTTGGTTTTCCAGTTGCCACTGAGGTTCACGTGGAGAGTGCCAAGGTGCTGGGGAGTGGAAGTCCTGAGACTCTTTCAGTGTGCCCAGGAAGCCTCGTAACTCCCCAAGAAGAGTGCAGTTGTCATTTTGAATCCCATGGCATTGAAACCTGGGGACCCTTGTGTGATTGGAGAACTTGCCTATGAAATACCCGCATGAGCATCTTCATGAGAATGATCGCTCCAATGGATTCCTGAGAGTGGATTGAAGCCAAGGAACACGTCCTCTTAAGAAATGCAGGGGACTGGGGAAGCCATGCTAAGTTTGAGTGCAGCTGCCTGCTGAAGAGACTCATTGGAAAAGACTCCCACAAGAAACAGGGCCATTTTGGAAGTGTGTTCATTCAGGGCACCCAGAGAGGAGAAAAAGTTGAACCCAGAGAGGGAGAGTGGTCTTTTGGCTTATGGGTTCACCTGTGTGCACACTCTGGGTGAGTGCTCTACTGGATGAGCTATTCACCCCCTTCCGGGAGGCCATATGGCAAGTCTATGAATGGACAATCCACAACTCTGACTCGGAACTTCCATGCAGAAGAGTAAGACCGACACAAAACCCAGCAATTTCTCACGAATTCTTCCTTTGCTTCTCCACAACATTCCTGCAGGAACTGGCTTTGCATGTCAAGAACCACAGTCTAGAGGTGTGTCATGTGGGAAAGATCTAGCCCTGCCCTGCCTACTTAAGGAAGAGAAGGGCTTTTCCTCATCACAGAGCCCCAAATTGTCTCTGATCCATGCAGGCCTTGGGCAAGAGGTGAGTCAGGCATATGTGGGTACTAGAATGGGGTCAGATTGGTAGTAGCAAAGGAGACTTCTGGGATGTGTCCCGCCTGGAGGTCTGGCATAAAAATCACAATCTACTGACTGCTTCTTCTCTCCTCTTTGGCCTTCTGCCATTTTCCTTTGGAAAATTCTCACCAGAAACTATAGGGGGCAAATACACAAGCCAGTGGAGGTGCTAGATCTTGCCTATGGTGGGGCCTATGTGGAGGAAGTTGTCTCTCTCGGGCAAAGCCTGTTTTCTTCAATCACGGAGTGCCTGGGCAACCCAGTCAGAAGGTGTCAGAAAATATAAACAGGAAAAGGAATGTAAGCGCTGATGGCGCACGGTGTCTGCGGGTCCCACGACTAATGTTTGCAGGATGGAACAGAAAAGAAAAAAGAAAAGAAAACAACAACAAAGAAAACCCATTCCTCATTCGTTTTCAATCTTCTGCTCCTTATGTTTGCAGCTATTTCTCTCAAGATTTCTTACAGTGTGATAAGAGGCTGACAGTCACCTCTGTGATCGCCCAATCATTCCATGGCATTCATGTCCACTCACAGAAATGCCTCACATGGTTACCAGGGCTGTTGTGACATGAGGGCGACAGACAGGGGAGCCACCACATTCAAAGTGGAATGGGCAGACATCGGGCATGTGGCACGTGAGGGTCGTGAGGTGCCAGGCTGCGGGAGAAGAAGGCCCTTTGTTTTTCTTCCCACAGGCTTTTTCTGGGCTTTGAGCAGCATGGATTTTGAGGAGTGGCTTTCATGACATCATGCCTGCACTGCAAAACCCGCCTGAGGTCACAGAGGGGAGGCAGTACAGCACGATGGCATCGCGGTTACCAGGGCAACCCGGGACGCTTCTGGTCCTGGATGCTCCCAACCAAGATTCAAGACAAGCACCGGTTCAGCCTTAAGGGTAAGAGGAACGACGAAGGGAGCGAGAAGATGTGGGCCTGCTCTTTTCAAGCAATGTGATCCTGATCTCTTTAGTCAAAAGAACAGGAGCCAGGCTTTGTGCGGAGCGCAGGCAAGCAGTCCGTGAATTGGTCCAGGTCCCTGCAGGACCACATACCCCCTAGGAAGCCTGACAGCTCGCACTATCGTCCAGGCCCTCTAGGTGGCGCTGTGCTCGTTAGACCGCACTGGGAACCCTGACAGCCCGGTATCCCAGCTCCTGCTGCAGCCATCAGCGCCCTCGGTCCCCTGGGCATTCGCCAGGTCGAACGGACCGGGGTGGGATGGAGCAGTGCTTGAAGGCACGTGGGAGACCAAGCTGAGCACCGGCCCCAGAGGCATGGCCCTCGGAAGGCACTCCTCCAGCTCTAGTCATGCCCGAGATCTGGCCCAGTCCCACAACTGGCCTAGGGCCCCGGCCATCACACGGAATGATAGCTGGGGACAGCTCAGGGCAGGAGAGCGTGTAGTGCAGCTCGGGGACTTATTGGCTGGTGGAATTGGGGACCAGCACACCCAGTCAGAGGGGTTGCCCCTCCCTTCCTAGATATCCCAAACTGGAGACAATTGGAACCTGCGAAGTTAGTCGTCTGGGTGAAGGTGGGTGGCTGCTGTGATGCCTGATGAGTACAGGAAGGAGTCTCTCACTGGGCATGTGGCATGGAGGACAGGAAGGTGCTGAGCAGCTAGGAGAGGCGAACTGTGCTCACTCCACCTGCCAGGTCCCACCATCGTGGCTGCTGTCTAAAATGTAGGGGGCCCAGAGAAATGATCCTGGTGTGACTTTTGCAAAGAGACCCTTCGTGTCCCTTTGAGAGCCAGAAATATCATGCCACTCTGTGTTCTTTCTCTTGACCAGGATGGTGCCTCTCGGGCCCGAAGACCTCTGGTTTCTTGCCAGGAGCCCTCTCACCAGCACTGGAGGATGCAAACCACCAACAAGTGGATGAAACAAGAGCCTGGGGGTGACTTGGCGAGCACAGTGGCACAGGGCATAGTACCATATTGGAATAGGCAACATGCTGAAAGAAGAATGGTACAAAGCTACAAAGCTGAATACCACAAAGGAAGGGTAAGGACACTTGAAACAGGGGCACGAAAAACAGAAGGGTGTGAGTGCTGAAAACCAACCTCAGTCAAAAGACACCAGAAACACTGTGCTCATGAACGGTCTACCCCCCTAATGTCATGACATGTTCTTCAGCTCCAAGCAGCTGTACCGATTCACGAAGGAGTAATGACCAGATCATTCTGTGAGTGAAGAAACACAACTGGACCTCACTGTCCTTGCAAAGACATCAATTCACTTGTAAATTTTGGGCCCTCTCCTGCTGCTCACAAGTGAGAGCTGGTGATACACAGGCTGACGTTTCGATTTTCTGACACCAGACCTATGAGGAAAGGCTTTCCTAAAACCAAGGGCACCTACAGCCATTACCTTCCTTTGGATGAGTTCAGGTTGGGATATGCAGCACAGATCCTGGGCTCTCGAAAGAGAGAGTGCACCACAATATCAGAAATGGAAACGAGATCACCTCTGCTAAAATGCAAATATGAAGACCCAACATGGGCACAACCTGAATATCAAAACAGAATGTTGTCAATATGCAAAGGTGTGCTAGGGCTTACTGAGCAGGAAAGTGCATGCTTAAGCATTCTCAAAGTTTCAATTCATTCCTATTTCTGAGACTGCCTGGGGTCCACCAGCAACATGCCACAAGCCTGACGTCTCTGCTTACCTTCTTTCAGAGTGAGTTCTTTCAAAGAGGACTTTGTGAGTCATTCCTTTCCTTCCAAGGCACAGTCCAATAAATCCCAGAACCAAGGCCAACATGAGAACACCACATCCTTCTCCCAATTCCACACTGGGTGTCTTCAAAACATGCATCGATATTCACAACGGTCTCTAAAAGTGCTCCATTCCTCTGGATACTAGACCTACAAAGACTCGGTTTTCAATACCCCTTGTTCCCCCTGAAAGTTACCAGCAGATGCCAGCATGAATTCAGCCCCGAATCCTGCAGTCTTTCCTAAAGTGGTATGCAAACCAAAGCAAAGCAAGTGTTTCTGAAAATACCCAGGGCCCTAGGCGGCTGTCTTTTGTCTTCACCTCTCGGTTTTCCAGTTGCCACTGAGGTTCATGTGGAGAGTGCCGAGATGCTGGGGTGTGCATGTCCTGAGTTTCTGGTGGTGTTCCCAGGAAGCCTCGTAACTCCCCAAGAAGAGTGCAGTTGTCATTTTGAATCCCATGGCATTGTATCCTGGGGCCCCATGTGTGGTTGGAGAACGTGCTGATGAAATACCCGCATGAGCATCTTCATGAGAATGATCTGCCCTATGGATTCCTGGAGTGGATTGAAGGCAAGGAACACGTCCTCTTAAGAATTGCACTTGACTGGGTAAGCCGTGCTAAGGTTCAGCGCAGCTGCCTGCTGAAGAGACTCATTGGAAAAGCCTCGCCTGTGCAACGGGGCCATTTTCGAAGTGTGTTCATTCATGGCACCGTGAGAGGAGAAAAAGTTGAACTGAGAGATGGAGAGTGGTCTTTTGCCTATGGTTCACCTCGTGCACACGAT
>NW_027632346.1:0-6449 GCF_902686455.1 Sciurus vulgaris | reverse complement strand
GGGATAAAGAAGGTCATTTCATACTGCTTAAGGGAAGCATAAATCAGCAAGATATAACAGTCATAAACATCTATGCCCCAAACAGTGGCTCATCCATGTATGTCAAACAAATCTTCTCAATTTCAGAAACCAAGTAGACCATAACACAATAATACTAGGTGATTTTAACATGCCTCTCTCACCACTGGACAGATCTTCCAGACAAAAATTGAACAAAGAAACCATAGATCTCAATAACACAATCAATAATTTAGACTTAACGACATTTATAGAATATACCATCCAACCAAGAGCGAATACACTTTCTTCTCAGCAGCACATGGATCCTTCTCTAAAATAGACCATATATTAGGCCACAAAGCTAATGTTAGCAAATACAAGAAGATAGAGACACTACCATGTATTCTATCAGATCATAATGGATTGAAGATAGAAATAAATGAAAGAGTAAAACACAGAAACTATTCCAACATCTGGAGATTAAACAACATGCTATTATATGATGAATGAATAACAGAAGATATTAGGAAGGAAATTAAAAAATTCTTAGAGGTAAATGAGAACAAAGAAACATCATATCAAAATCTCTGGGACACTATGAAAGCAGTACTTAGAGGGAAATTTATTTCATGGAGCGCATTTAATAAAAGAAGTAAAACTCAACAAATAAACGACCTAACACTACAGCTCAAAGCCCTAGAAAAAGAACAGACCAACAACAAAAGTAGTAGAAGACAGGAAATAGTTAAACTCAGAGCTGAAATCAATGAAATTGAAACAAAAGAAACAATACAAAACATTGACAAAATAAATAGTTGGTTCCTCGAAAAAATAAACAAAATTGATAAACCTTTAGCCACACTCACAAAGAGAAGCCGAGAGAAAACCCAAATCACTAAAATTCGGAATGAACAAGGAAATATCACAACAGACAGGATTGAAATACAAAACATAATTAGAAGCTATTTTGAAAATCTATATTCCAACAAAATTGAAAATGTCGAAGACATCAACAGGTTTCTAGAGACATATGAATTGCCTAAACTGAACGAGGAGGATATAAACAATTTAAATAGAGCAATTTCAAGTACTGAAATAGAAGAAGTCATCAAAAGCCTACCAACAAAGAAAAGTCCGGGACCAGATGGGTTCTCAGCCGAGTTCTACAAAACCTTTAAAGAAGAGCTCATTCCAATACTTCTCAAAGTATTCTATAAAATAGAAGAGGAGAGAACCCTCCCAAACTCATTCTATGAAGCCAATATCACACTGATACCTAAACCAGACAGAGTCTCATCAAGGAAAGAAATTTCAGACCAATATCCTTAATGAACATCGACGCAAAAATTCTCAACAAAATTTTAGCAAATCGCATACAAAACATATTAAAAAGATAGTGCACCATGATCAAGTTGGTTTCAGCCCAGGGATGCAAGGTTGGTTCAACATCAGGAAATCAATAAACGTAATTCACCACATTAATAGACTTAAAGTCAAGAATCACATGATTATTTCAATAGATGCAGAAAAAGCATTTGATAAAATACAGCAACCCTTCATGCTCAAAACACTAGAAATAATAGGGATAGTGGGAACATTCCTTAACATTGTAAAGGCCATTTATGCTAAGCCCATGGCTAATATCATTCTAAATGGTGAAAACCTGAAAGCATTCCCCTTAAAAACCGGAACAAGGCAGGGATGCCCTCTTGCACACTTCTATTCAACATCATTCTTGAGACTCTGGCCAGAGCAATTAGAAAACCAAAGAAATTAAAGGGAACAATTGGAAAAGAAGAACTCAAACTATCCCTGTTCGCTGATGACATGATTATATATTTAGAGGAACCTGGAAATTCCACCAGAAAACTCTTAGAACTCATAAGTGAATTCAGTAAAGTAGCAGGTTACAAGATCCATGCCCATAAATCCAATGCATTTTTATTCATAAGTGATGAATTTTCAGAAAGAGAAATTAGGAAAACTACCCCATTCACAATAGCATCGAAAAAAATAAAATACTTGGGAATCAATCTCACAAAAGAGGTGAAAGACCTCTACAATGAGAACTATACAACACTAAAGAAAGAAATTAAAGAACACCTTAGAAGATGGAAAGATCTTCCATGTTCTTGGATAGGAAGAATTAATATTGTCAAAATGGCCATACTTCTAAAGTGCTATACAAATTCAATTCAATTCCAATTAAAATCCCAATGACCTACCTTATAGAAATAGAGCAAGCAATTATGAAATTCATCTGAAAGAGTAAGAAACCCAGAATAGCTAAAGCAATCCTTAGCAGGAAGAGTGAAACAGGGGGTATTGCAATACCAGATCTTCAACTCTACTACAAAGCAATAGTAACAAAAACGGCATGGTATTGGTACCAAAATAGAAAGGTAGATCAATGGTACAGAATAAAGGACATGGACACAAACCCAAATAAATACAATTTACTCATACTAGACAAGGGGCCAAAAATATGCAATGGAGAAAAGATAGCCTCTTCAACAAATGGTGCTGGGAAAACTGGAAATTCATATGCAACAGAATGAAACTAAACCCATATATCTCACCATGCACGAAACTAAACTCAAAATGGATTAACGACCTCGGAATCAGACCAGATACCCTGCAGATTATAGAAGAAAAAGTAGGTTCAAATCTTCACCTTGTTGGTCTAGTATCAGACTTCCTTAACAGGACTCCCATAGCACAAGAAATAAAAGCTAGAATCAACCACTGGGATAGATTCAAACTAAAAAGCTTTCTCTCAGCAAAGGAAACTATCAGCAATGCGAAGAAAGAGCCTACAGAGTGGGAGAATATCTTTGCCAATCATACTTCAGATAGAGCACTAATCTCCAGAATCTATAAAGACTCAAAAACTCTACTCCAAGAATTCAAATAATCCAGTTGAAAATGGGGTAAGGAAATGAAGACACTTCACAGAAGAAGATCTACAAGCAATCAACAACATATGGAAAAATGTTCAACATCTCTAGTAATAAGAAATGCAAATCAAAACCACCCTAAGATTCCATCTCACCCCAGTTAGAGTGGCGATTATCAGAATACAGCAACAACAGGTGTTGGCGAGGATGTGGGGAGAAAGGTACACTCATACATTGCTGGTGGGGCTGCAAATTAGTGCAGCCACTCTGGAAAGCAGTGTGGAGATTCCTTAGAAAACTTGGAATGGACCCTCCATTTGACCCAGCTATCCCACTCCTTGGCTTATACCCAAAGGACTTAAAATCAGCATACTAGAGAGATACAGCCACATCAATGTTCATAGCTGCTCAATTCACAATAGCCAGATTGTGGAACCAACCTAGATGCCCTTCAATTGAAAGGATAAAGAAACTGTGGTATATATATATACAATGGAATATTACTCAGCCATAAAGAATGATAAAATTATGGCATTTGCAGGCAAATGGATGAAATTGGAGAATATCATGCTAAGTGAGATAAGCCAATCTCAAAAAAGCCAAAGGATGAATGATATCGCTAATAAGTGGAGAATGACACATAATGGGGGGGAGGGAAGGGTTAGTGTTAGGGTTAGAGTTAGGGTTAGGGAGGGGGGCAAGAATGGAGGAAGGAAGTACTGTATAGAGGGTAAAGAGGGGTGGGAGTGGTGGGGGGAAGGGAAAAAATAACAGAATGAATCAAACAACATTACCCTATGTAAATTTATGATTACACAAATGGTATGCCTTTACGCATGTACAAACAGAGAAACAACATGTATCCCATTTGTTTACAATAAAAAAAAATAAAAATATAAATGGAAGTTGGAGTGAAATAGATCAAGGGGGAAGGGAAAGATAACATGAGTGAGCAATCAAATACGAACTCATCAGCAAAAAGATGTCCAGCAGAGTAGAGGAAGGAGAAAGAGGTAGAGGAGAGAGAATGAGAAGCAACGAGGGAGGCCAAGGGTGGAGGAATTGAAATTAATTTTCATCCACATCAGTTTTTCAGGATCAAACCTAGTCCCACATGTAACTGTAAAGCTATCATCATAATTTAATATAAAGTAAATGCCAATTTCTAAATTCAAAAATTTAATCCATTTCACAGAGACTTATAATTTATTGTATAGGTCTGATTCTTGTAATTTAATAGAAAATATCAAAAAACCCTTATAGCTGTATAATAATATACTCTAAAACAGGAATTGTATACTTATTTATTGAATAAAAGTAGGTCACCTGAGTGAGTGCTACGTTTTGACAGCAGCAAACAGAACACTCCTCCATGCTATGCAGGAGGCACATTGCACACCCTCACTACACAGCATTGGGGCTCAGAGAGGCACATTAGTTCTTAAAAGAAGCTTGAAATCAAGATTTCTGAATGAGTCTCCTTAATTTTAAATATGGACATCTTTTTGAGGTAAACTAAATATCTTCATGAATTTTTAAAAAATGAAAGAGAAAGAGACATTTCAACAACTGTTTGTATTCTAATTTAAAAAACAAGCAAAAAAAATCCTGCAAAAAAAAAACTACATTAGTCAACCAATGTCACAGTCAAAATACACATAGTTTAAGTATTTTGGAAATAATAGTATTTGGTGTATACCTTGGTTTTGGCTTCCAAATTCACATTTAGTGAAATCAGTTTTTCCACTAAAGATGGTGACTTCAAAGGAACAGCCAGGTGGAGAGTTGTTTCATTTCTGATGTTGTGAGCATGTGGACTGGCACCATGTTTTAATAGGATATTTGCACACTGCTCTTCCATGAACTGTATAGTGCCTGTTGGTTTTACACCAAGAAATAAACTCTAAATTTTGAGAATCAAAGAAAAACCTTTCATATGTTTTACAAACTAGTCACATTTAATTGAATTAATCAATTTTTCTCTCCTAAGCATTTCAATCAAATTCTTTCCTACAGAAACCCATGACTGATCTTTTCTCATGCTTTTCTCTGTCCTCCTTGCTTTCTTTCTCTCTCCTGGCTTTTCACCTCTTTCTTGCATGTGCCCTTTCTCTTTTTCCTCTCATTTTCTCTCTTATGCTGCAGGGAGACACTCTGTTTACTTAATAAGCCATTTTATGCCAATTCCCCCCAAAAAAAGGAAAATAGAAAAAAAAAAACTTGTGGCTACCTCTACCTTCATCATGGTGTGTTGCCATCATGATCACTGAGGTCGATCTTATAATTCTTCTCTATTAGAAATGCCACCATTCTTCTTGGCCAAAGGCATAGTCATAAAGTAGAGCAGTCCTATGAAAGTAACAGGCTTTGTTAGGACCTCATAAAATACCCTCTCAAATATCTACTACTTTAATAAAATTATAAACTTTAAATAACAGGCATTCCTTTACTATCTTCTGAGGAAAGTACAATATTGACTAGCTGTTATTACATACTAAATTAGTGAAATAGCAGCCCATTTCATTGACTTCTTCTTTTACCTTTCTGTTTTTGGTACTTCTAGGGTTTGAACTCAGGGACACTCAACCCAAAAGGCATATCCTTAGAATTTTTATTATTATTAATTTTAATTTTGAGGCAGGGTCTCACTAAATTGCCCACCATGGCACTGAACTTGTAATATTTCTGCCTCAGTGTCCCAAATCACTAGAATTATAGGCATGAGCTGCTGTGCCTGATCCCACTGATCTTTTATTTTTGTTTATTCTGCTTTTGTGGTGCTGGGGATGGACCCCAGAGCCTGGAGTCTCCTAATAAGAACTTTATCACTGAACCACAGTCTAAGCCTGGAGCATCCCACTTGCCTGTAAAGAGCATGGCATTAAATTCGGTTCAACATTGGCTGGAATTTCTACTTCGACCTCTGTGACTTACTAGTTAGCCCTCTTATCCCTCAATTTTATACCAAAAAATAAGGAATAACATTAATAGTTACCTCCTCCAGAATACTATGGTGAAGGTTGAATGGGAATATATGAAAAAATTTGAGCAGTTTCTAGAACAATCAACAGTTAAATAATTGTTGCCATGTTGGCTATTGTAATCATACTATCACTAAGAATCAACAGAGTATTTAAATTAATAAATAGTACTACTTAGAGTGATTTACAGATACCATTTAAGGACTATGTATTCAGCCAGTCTTAGATGATCTTTTTCTATCATTTTAACATCACTGACATTGGGATGCCACTAAAATTTAGGCCAAATCACAAGTATAATTGAGAACATTTAATTTTTTTTTATTCAGACATAAAATAAGAACCATCACATAATCCACAGTGCCTTACCTTGAGTGAAATGTAATGTAAACAAGAGGTCTATAGTGGTTCTGGTCATATGGGTGGCATTTAGTTTAATATTACTTCTTAAAATTCTTATAGGTAAAGAGAGATGAATGATAAAACAACAATAAAAGACCAAATATAAAACATGATAGTCCTCAGTGTTCTTTTTTTCTTAAGTAAATTAGAGTGATAGAAAATTTAAGAC
>NW_027632347.1:0-6460 GCF_902686455.1 Sciurus vulgaris | reverse complement strand
AAATGGGATGAAAACTAAGAGATAAAAAGACAAAAAAAAAAGAAAAAAAAAGAAAAAAAAAGAAGACATCACAGAAACCAGCTGTGCCTGCAGTCAGAACAACTACCCCCAGGGTTTTCAATTGTAAAATAAAACACTGCTCCCACCTTTGTCTATGTTAGTTTGAATTGATTTTCTTTTATTTTCTTTTAAATACCTTTATTTTTTTTTCTTATGTCATACTGAGGATTGAACCCAGGACCTCATGTGTGCTAGGTGGGCACTCTAACACTGAGTCTCAGCCCTAATACCAGTTGATTCTATTTCACTTGAAAAAAAGTGCTTACTGACCTGCTGTTTTTCTCAATTCCCTTTCATTTGTAGAGAATGGTAGTAAGAAACAATAGAAGATTAACTATCCAAAAAATCCAATTACCTAATTAATCAATAGACAGGTGAACTAAACAGACACTTCTCAAAAGAAGAAATACAAATGGCAAAAAGTGTATATGGAAACATGTTCAACATAATAACTAATTAGGGAAATGTAAATCAAAACTGTAAAAAAAACTGCACTAATATTTCATCTCAAATCCGTCAGTGTGGCATTCACCAAGAACACAAATAATAGAAGCTGGAGAGAATATGGAGAAAAAGGAACAGTTTTACACTATTGATGGGATGAAAAATTAGTATAACTATTATGGAAATAAGTATGGAGTGTCTTCAAAAGACTAGGCTCAGAATGACCATATGACCCAGCTATAGCACACTTTGGTATTTATCTTGAAGAATTAAAGTCATAATACTACCGGGATATATACTTATCCATATGTATAGGGGCACAATTCACAATTGCTAAACTATGGAACTGGCCTATGTGTCCATCAATTGATGAATGGATAAAGAAAATGTGGTAGAGATACACAATTGATTTTTTTTCAGCCATGAAGAAAAATAAAGTTGTGTCATTTGCAGGAAAATGCATGAAACTAGAGACAACCATGTTAAGTAAAATAAGACAAACTGAAAAGATGAGGAGATATATGTCTCCCTAGGGAAGATAGAGAGGGAAAACAGGAAAACAAAGCAGTGGGTGGATCTCCTAAAAATTCAAGGGAGATCAGTAAAGAAAAGGAATCAAGGGGTGGGACCAAATGAGGAGGGAGGGGAAGTGCTAGGAAATCATTGGTTAAATAACAGTTTGTGTGCATGTAAAAATATGTAACAAATATAAGCATTATGTACAACTATAATGCACTAATAAAAATGTGGGGAAAATGAATTAAATGCATATAAGCCTTGAGAATGATCTAATTATGGCCACATTTTGGAGGACATCTTTCAAGAGTCCTAGAGACTTGCTTCTGCTTTCAAATGCCCTTCTCTATGAAAGAAGGTTAAAATTTACATTGTGTGCAGAAGAATATAATCCAGGACATATTAAATTCATTTATATTTCTTTAGATTTTAAAATAAAGCATTCCTATAGGATATGGGCACTGTGCCTATTGTGTCCAATGGATAAATGGACTCTGAAAGTGTTTGCTTTTTGTCTGCATTATATGTAGCATTTTCTCATTAGGCATGTTTGTAAATAATTATTTGTTCTATTTGTAAGCAAATCATATTTCAATAGATCTATATCAACTGGAGCATCCACTATGTGGAGGAGAAAGACAGTCCTGGTGTTTACCTCTATATTATACTTTCTCCCTTTGAGTTTTCCTGAATAGTTGGAAAAACCAGAAAGCTTGACAATGTGGCTGAAGTAAGATCAATATAGATATTGAGAACTCTTTAAAATATTTAGTGCTTACAGAAGTGGTGATATCTGGGAAAATGATACAGTGCAAAGACCCAGTTTCAAATCCTGATTCTTGCAATCAAATTAGAAAGATTTTAGTCATGTCACTCAAAGTAACAGACATGAGTTTATTGAAGGGAAAGGGGACACTCTCAAGATAGAGTGAATTCTCTCAAAGAGGAGAGAGAAGTGTTCCTCTCCTGCACTCTAGTTTTATTGGAGGATCTCAGGGAAGTTTCAAGAGAGTCCTGCCCAGGTCTGCCTTTTGACTGTCATAACCCCACTGCCAATGACAACTCTAGGTCACCTTGGCCCATGATATTTCTAATTAGATTTTTAACCATAAATTCTTTGATATTATCTTTATCACCTTGAGTTTCAGAATCTGGTCTGTGGAAAGGGTCTCAGAAGTCTCCCTCTTCAGAGACCCTCTTATCAACATTATTTCAGGCCTGCATTTTTCCTGCAGAATATAGGTAATTTGCTGAGGAATGTGCCATTGCCCATCCACTTATGCCAGGCAGGATGCAGGTAAATTGCTTCAACTCTTTTTCACTACTTATGCTGCGTCTTTTTAAAATAACTTGTAAGATCACTATAATTATGCCCTGTGTTATCAGTAACAACATTTCAAAATTATAAATACAGTAATTTTTTGTCTGTACATATTTACCACTTGTCAATCTGCATTGAGTACTCTGAGGAAACAAGAAGCATATTGGGTGCCTGATACCATAGTGTGACATCACTTGAGTAGGTCCTGTGGGAACTAACAGGGATCTGGCTAGTCCTTCATAGGGAGAAGGAAAAAAAGAATTAAAGGTACTGAAATCCATTAAGAATTTAGAGAATTTCTTAGTTCCTATCATCACCATGACTCCATTCACAAAGATTCTTTTTTTTTTTTTTTTTTTTTTTTTTGTGGTTTTGGGGATTGAACCCAGGGCATTGTGCTTGCAAGGCAAGCACAATTGAAGTTAGAAATAAATGAAAAAGTAAAAAACATGAACTACTCCAACACCTGGAGATTAAACAATATGCTATTATATGATGAATGGATAACAGAAGACATTAGGAAGGAAATTAAAAAATTCTTAGAGGTAAATGAGAACAAAGAAACATCGTATCACAATCTCTGGGACACTATGAAAGCAGTACTTAGAGGGAAATTTATTTCATGGAGCGCATTCAATAAAAGAAATAAAACTCAACAAATAAATGACCTAACACTACAGCTCAAAGCCCTAGAAAAAGAAGAATAGACCAACACCAAAAGTAGTAGAAGACAGGAAATAGTTAAAGTCAGAGCTGAAATCAATGAAATTGAAACAAAAGAAACAATACAAAAAATTGAAAAAATAAATAGTTGGTTCTTTGAAAAATAAAATTAATAAACTTTTAGCAACACTAAATAAGAGAAGACGAGAGAAAACCCAAATCACTAAAATTTGGAATGAACAAGGAAATATCACAACAGACAGGAGTGAAATACAAAACATAATTAGAAGCTATTTAAAAAATTTATATTCCAACAAAATAGAAAATTTCAAAGACATCAACAGGTCTCTAGAGACATATGAATTGCCCAAACTGAAAGAGGTGGACATACACTATTTAAGTAGACCAATTTCAAGTAAAGAAATAGAAGAAGTCATCAAAAGCCTACCAACAAAGAAAAGTCCGGGACCAGATGGGTTCTCAGCCGAGTTCTATAAAACCTTTGAAGAAGAGCTCATTCCAATACTTCTCAAAGTATTCCATGAAATACAAGAGGAGGGAACCCTCCCAGACTCATTCTATGAAGCTAGTATCACGCTGATACCTAAACCAGACAGAGGCATGTTGAGGAAAGAAAATTTCAGACCAATATCCTTAATGAATATCGACGCAAAAATTCTCAACAAAATTTTAGCAAATCACATACAAAAACATATTAAAGAGATAGTGCACCATGATCAAGTGGGTTTCATCCCAGGGATGCAAGGTTGGTTCAACAATAGGAAATCAATAAATGTAATTCACCATATCAATAGACTTAAAGTGCAGAATCACATGATTATTTCAATAGATGCAAAAAAAAAGCATTTGATAAATACAGCACTCCTTCATGCTCAGAACACTAGAAAAAATAGGGATACTGGGAACATTTCTTAACATTGTAAAGGCCATCTATACTAAGCCCATGGCTAATATCATTCTAAATGGTGAAAAACTGAAAGCATTCCCCCTAAAAACTGGAACAAGGCAGGGATGCCCTCTTTCACCACTTCTATTCAATATCATCCTTGAAACTCTAGCCAGAGCAATTAGATAGACCAATGAAATAAAGGAATACGATTAGGAAAAGAAGAACTCAAACTATCCCTATTTGCTGATGATATGATTATATACTTAGAGGAATCAGGAAATTTCACCAGAAAACTTTTAGAACTCATAAGTGAATTCAGTAAAGTAGCGGGATATAAGATCAATGCACCTAAATCTAATGCATTTTTATACACAAGTGATGAATCTTTGGAAAGAATAATTAGGAAAACTACCACACTCACAATAGCCTCAAAAAATAGTATACATGGGAATCAATCTCACAAAAGAGGTGAAAGACCTCTACAATGAGAATTACACAACACTAAATAAAAAAAATTAAAGAAAACCTTAGAAGATGGAAAGATCCCCCATGTTCTTGGATAGGAAGATTAATATTGTCAAAGTGGCCATACTACCAAAAGTGCTATACAGGTTCAATGCCATTCCAAATAAAATCCCAATGACGTACCTTACAGAAATAGAGCAAGCAATTATGAAATTCATCTGGAAGAATAAGAAACCCAGAATAGCTAAAGCAATCCTTAGCAGGAAGAGGGAAACAGGGGGTACCAGATCTTGCAATACCAGATCTTCAACTCTACTACAAAGCAATAGTAACAAAAATGGTATGGTATTGGTACCAAAATAGAAAGGTTGATCAATGGTACAGAATAGAGGACATGGACATAAACCCAAATAAATACAATTTTCTCATACTAGACAAAGGTGCCAAAAATATGCAATGGAGAAATGATAGTCTCTTCAACAAATGGTGCTGGGAGAATTGGAAATCCATATACAACAGATTGAAAATAACCCCACATCTCTCACCATGCACAAAACTAAACTCAAAATGGATTAAGGACCTCAGAATCAGACCAGAGACCCTGCAGATTATAGAAGTAATATTAGGTCCAGATCTTCAACACGTCAGCTTAGGATCAGACTTCCTCAAAAAGACTCCCATAGCACAAGAAATAAAAGCAAGAATCAAAAACTGGGATAGACTCAATCTAAAAAGCTTTCTCTCAGCAAAGGCAACTATCAGCAATCCAAACAAAGAGCCTACAGAGTGGGAGAAAATCTTTGCCAATCATACTTCAGATAGAGCACTAATCTCTAGAATCTATAAAGAACTCAAAAAACTCTACACCAAGAATGCAAATAATCCAATCAACAAATGGGCTAAGGAAATGAATAGACACTTCACAGAAGAAGATCTACAAGTAATCAACAAATATATGGGAAAATGTTCAACATCTCTAGTAATAAGAGAAATGCCAATCAAAACCACCCTAAGATTCCATCTCACCACAATTAGAATGGTGATTGTCAACAATACAAGCAACAGCAGGTGTTGGCGAAGATGTGGGGAGAAAGGTACACTCATCCATTGCTGGTGGGGCTGCAAATTAGTGCAGCCACTCTGGAAAGCAGTGTGGAGATTCCTGAGAAAACTTGGAATGGAACCACCATTTGACCCAGCTATCCCACACCTTGTCCTATACCCAAAGGACTTAAAATCAGCATACTACAGAGATACTCCCACATCAATGTTCATAGCTGCTTAATTCACAATAGCCAGATTGTGGAACCAACCTAGACGTCCTTCAATTGATGAATGGATAAAGAAACTGTGGTATATATATACAATGGAATATTACTCAGCCATAAAGAATGATAAAATTATGGCATTTGCAGGCAAATGGATGAAATTGGAGAATACTATGCTAAGTGAGATCAGCCAATCTCAAAAAACCAAAGGACAAATGATATCACTAATAAGTGGATGATGACACATAATGGGGGGTGGGAGGGGTTAGTGTTAGGGTTAGAGTTGGGGTTAGGGAGGGGAGCAAGAATGGAGGAAGGAAGGACTCTTTGGAGGTAAAAGAGGGGTGGGAGGGGTGGGAGGGGTGGGGGGAAGAGAAAAAACAGAATGTATGAAATATTACCCTATGTAAATTTATGATTACACAAATGGTATGCCTTTATGCCATGTACAGAGAAACAACATGTATTCCATTTGTTTACAATAAAAAAAGATATTTTAAAAGATGAAAATAAATAAATACATCCAAAAAACTGAAAAGGTATCCATGGAATATAAATTACAATTCATTCCATATTCTTCTTGTTGCATGGATGTTTAGACTAAGAGAGACCTCATTGCTTTTGAGTATTACTAATTGCTGTAAATGATGCAAAACATTTGCCTTTCCTTTGACAATTTAATATGGAATACACTAATTATCCAGAAATGAAGACTAGAGTTATTATCACTCTAAGCTTCTAAATCCTGATAACTTGAAAAGGATCAATTTTGAAAGGTACCTTAAGAAAATAAATAATTTTTACCCTATATTT
>NW_027632348.1:2323-6486 GCF_902686455.1 Sciurus vulgaris | reverse complement strand
AATAGATGGATGGATGGGTGGATGGGGTTTAACATGAAGGATTGGCTCATGTGATAATGGAAGCAGAGTGATCACATGATCTGCTGTAGGCAAGTTACAAGTCCAGAAAATCTAGTGCTTTAGTCCTAGTCCAGCCTGCAAACCAGAAAAGTCAATGGTATAAGTACCAGTTCAAAGGCCTGAGGATCAGGAACACCAATGTCCAAAGGAAAAAGATGGCTGCCCCAGCTCAGGCAGAGAGGGTAAACTCAGCCTTCTTCCATCTGTGTGTTCTATTCTCGCCCTGGGCACTGAATGATTCCACATGCAACTTCTTTACTCAGGCTGCCAATTCCAATGTGAAACTCTTCCAGAAGTACCCTCACAGACTCACCTAGAAACAATGTTTTACCAGCTGCCTGAGCAACCCTTAGTCCAGTCAAGTGGGCACATGAAATCAGCCATCCCAGTCCCTCATATCAAGAATGGTGGTGTTGTGATAGCTTTCTAAGGTTACTATTATCATTGCCTTTATTTTTCTCTCCCCTTTGCACCATTTATTCTCTAAATGACTTTAGACTTTGCTGCCAACTCTCTCCTCAAGTTCCTTCAGGACAAGAAGAGGTGTTATAGTCTGTACATGACCTTATACTGACTCACTTACCCAGGCACTTGTGAAATCATTTAAAACTGATAAATGCCAGGTATTTATCTAGTTGACTTCTTTTCCATTACTTTAAGTTATGGAGAATGTCAGACTCCAGAACAAAATTCCAAGACATTTTATAATTATTTAAAATGGTATCTATTTGACAGCATATATGGTGTTTACTTTTAAACAGTGGGAGAGTGCTTATAAATAAAATAATAGAACAATTCAGTATTAAATAAATCTTACATCTGCTGTTTAACCACTTGAGGGGAAACAGTTTTGTAATAAGTGGCAATGGTCAAGAAAGCTATGGAATTTAGGCCAGTTGTCATGGAAAATAACTTATTAGTTGCTAATCTACCAGTCCTTCAAAGAACTCAAGTAGGGGAGACAAATAAGCTTAACTAGACACATTCTGTGAAAGTGGAAAGTTGGAGCTCTCAGCTGATCTGGCAGAAGCATGGCAGGCAAAATGATTGACAAACAGATCTTTGCTTGGCATGAAATTTGGCTTTGATTTAGTGAGTGACTGACAGGCAGGTGTCATTGGAAAATGTGGATTGTGTATTGGAGGGGCTATTTTGCAACAAAAAGATTGACACATTACAGAAGTTGTCCCACAGATGGAGTAAACTAAATATAGATTTGTATTGACAAGCACTTTTACCTGTTAATTTTGTATACAGAGAAGAGAGAGGGGGAGTCCTCCTAGTGCCAATTGATTTATCCAGCAGATATGGGAATGACAATGGTCCTGTGGGTGCATGGAAGGCGTCCTGGTCAGTGAAGAGTCAGGAGAGAGGTGAACAAGTTCAGGTTCTTCTATATGATAGAATTTTAGAAAGCAGGCACCCTTTCACGGAGGTCTATATTAGCTGAGGTCTAGAAGTATGGGTGCCATCTCTGTCACCTCTTGTAAATTTGGTTACCAGATAAAATAGAGAATGCCTCACTAAAATGAGTTTGAAATAAACAATGAACAATGAATAGTTGTCTAGTGTAAGTGTGCCCCAATATTGCACGGGATATACTTGACACTTTGAAGATCATTGTTTAACTGAAATTCAAAACTATCTGGGCATCATATATTTCTATTTGTTAAATATGGTAACACTATGTGAAGTCACCCTGCTTGGGAATGAAGCCAGTACAGGTAAAACAGGAGCCAAGAGGTGCCAAGAGACAGATCCCTGGTGGCCTCTTTTGAGCACTTGGATCCAGCCATGCCAGAAGCTTGTCAAGCCACGTTCTTCTCAGATCCAAGCAAAACCCTCTGACATGTGTTCACTAAACTAGTCTGAGTTTGCTTTCCCCCCTCTTTCCCCCACTCCAGTTTTCTCCCCTCCCCTTATCTATGAGGTGAGATTGCAATGGAGGCCCCTTTATTATTCCTCACACAGGTTGAAATGCAGAGCTGAAATGCATAGGATCCAAAGCATGCCAGATGTTTTATTTTGGGAGTTTGGAGCTTTTCAGATTTGGGATTCTTGGATTAAGGATGCTTAACCTGTTCAAGACCAGCCATCAGAATGGTCATTTGTCTTCCTGAATTACAGCCAGTTTTTTCTGGTGATTTCAAACCTTTTTCCCTCTTCTCCAGCCTCATTAATCACCACCATAATTTTTCTGAAAGTTGACAATGAGTACTTCTCTTGCAAACCACCCATTATTAAAGAAATAATTTGAAATAATTGTTTAACATTTAAATTAAACAAATAATTATCGAGTCTTTTATGGAAATTGAAAGCCAAGGGACAAGATAGAAACATCACGATCACTTGGTGCTAAATGCATAGATTAAAGAGCTTTGTTCATTTCTTGCCTTTGTTCAAGGAACTGACCAACTTAGCCTCCTGACCAACTAGGCTGTTCACGAGTTCCAAGTGTTTATAAGCTACCTTGTCTCAAAAAAGGATTTGAGTCCACTTAGAACAGGAATCTTGTTTGCCTTATTAATTGGTGATTTGGAAGTAGAAGCAACAGAAACCAACTTATTTAGCTGATGTAGGATGTTGAGTTATTGGCCGCAGGAGGCGGGTACCTCAGACAGGGGGTCCAGCAGCCCTCTGGAGGGGCTGGCTCCAGGAACTAGAAAGCCCTGGGGACAGGCCTGGGGACCGGCCTGGGCACTGGCTGCTGTCCTCTAGCCCCCGCACTTGCCTTCGAACTCCCGATTTCCTCTGCACTTGGCCTGTTTGATGGAATCCGGGGGTCTCAGATCCGGGTGATGACTCATGTTCAGAAACTTGGTGTTCCCCAGTCCCAAATCCTGGGAGACAGGCTGATTGGCTCACTCGACCCAGGTCTCCTTGCCAAGGCCAAGTTGGTCTGGACAAGGTCACAGGATGCAAACATGGCTGACAAGGACCGGTCCCAGAGGGCTGCCACCCATTCTGCGTCCGGAGAATGTTGGACACCCAGAGGTCTGACAGGTGCCGGGTGCGAGTGACGAAGCTGTTGTGTCAGCCTGTCCCTCCTCCGCGCTCCATCCTGGGAGTCTGGAGTCTGGGATGATACAAATGGCATAGCTCTGGGTACTTAGGTACTTACTGCTGTCCAGAATGGAACTCCAGATAGCACCAGCCTGGCGGCGCCCAGCTGTGGAAATGAGATTGGGAGTTTAGGTGTCCACTACTAGGAAAGCCACGTGGTCCCCTGCAGTAGAATTTGGAGTCCTGGACTGCAACCCAGCACCTGTGCCACAACTCCAGGTGTCTGTTCCCTGGTTACTAAGGATCAGTGGAATCGGAGAAGGAAATATCCCAAAACTCTTTGAAGTAAATCTGTAAATATGAGCTATTAAAATATCAGAGTGTCAGGCTGGGTTGTGGCTCAGTGGTACAGTGCTTGCCTAGCATGTGTGAGGCCCTGGGTTCAAACCTCAGCACCACATATAAATAAACAAATAAAGATTTAAAAAATCAGAGTGTCTCTAATTTGTCCATATTGGAAAAGTTCTGTTTCAGGAAACTTCTCTATCATATCCTGAAGACTTCTTGTTTTTTCTTTTCTTTCTTTTTTTTTTCTTGCTTTTCTTTCTTTCTTTTTTCTTTCTTTTTTTTTTTTTTTTTTTTTTTAACCAGGGATTAAATCTAGAGGTGCTTCAGCATGCCACATCCCCAGCCCCTATTTTCTGTTTTGACACAGGATATCACTAAGGTTGCTCAGGGTCTTCCTAATTTGCTGAGGCTGGTCTTGAACGTGCAATCCTCCTGCTCAGCCTCCCAAGTCCCTGGGCTCACAGGCATGTGCCATCACACCCAACAAGGCACATTTTGTAAAGAAATCAGAGGGCCAACTGTGTTTGCAATGGAGTTTGCAGCAGAGGCTCCAGAGGCAGAATGTCGGGTTCCAACGCTGCAGGTGCCACTTCCTGACACTGTGACACTGAACAAGAAGTACAACCTTGACCTCCTGTTTCCTCATCAGCAGGACTGAGCTACTGAGTGCATCTGCTCCATACTCTGTGAACGTGAAGGAGGTGGTCAGTTCAAGTTGGCAAGCTCCCTTGGCCTGACCAAGTCTTAGGTGG
>NW_027632348.1:0-2223 GCF_902686455.1 Sciurus vulgaris | reverse complement strand
TCATTGGGTTAACTTTGTCTTTTCCAGGTGGACCTGACTTTACCCTAGGCCAGGTATATGGTGAAAAGTTGCAAGTCAATCCCATCTTAGCAAAGCCACCATCTTTCCATTGATCTCCACTATATTATCGAAGTTGCTTTGTGTCTTTCTGATTAGTTAATTAGTAGTGGCTTCCAATTCCAACCTTTGTGTTAAACAGTTAACAGTCCATAAACTGATGCTTTAACAAATGGGGGGGCACTCCTATCTAAACAAAAAATTTATAAATATTTAGGAAAAGTCATAGGCATTTAATTTGTAGGTGAATATGTGATTTGTTAAAGTGGGGTGAATGTGTATGGTAAGATTAGCTCTTCATACACAATATATTTGATCAAGGAAAAAACATTTGGGGTGAGGGATATTTTAAATTTCATTCATCTTGGACTTTGAGTGGCATGGGGTCAGTGAGCTGTATGAGCCTTGGAATCACCCCTGGACTCAGTCCCACACCATCACTTCTTATGTATTGGTTCTCCCTGACCCTCAGTTTCCTTCTCAGTAACATGGTCTAGAAATTTGGTCTGCACCACAGGGTCACAGTGAAGAGCAGCACACTGCACATATTGTCAACACAGCACCAAGCCCATGGTGGACACCAAATGAATGGCAACTGGTACTTATTATGATGAGCAGACAGCATCAGAGGGGTCATGCCCCTGAAAATCAGGATGCCCATTTGGAAAACCATCAAATCAACTAAACACCACTGTGGTTGTGTTAGCCAGCTTTTTGTCTCTGTGACAAAATACCTGGGAAGATCAGCTTACAGGAGGAAAGATCTATGTGGTTCACAGTTGCCATAACTGGTATTTAAAGAAATCACTATTGATTATATCTCCAAAGAGAGGCTCAGCAGGGTAAGAACAACTTGAACCTAAGTCCAAAAAGAAGAGGTTGTTGTGATATACAAAGTGAACCCCATTTCCAACATGATTCATTATGTTCCCAAATTATCATTAATGATAATGATGATGATGATGATGATGATGATGACAATGATAGCTACTGACACTTACATAGCATGTATGAGGTACCTGGCACCACAGGAAATATTTACATGATTGAATTTTAACATCACAAGAACCCAGTGAGGGAGATACAGTCATTATTCCAATTTCATAGAAACAAATCAAGATCTGGAGATGAAATGTCCCATCATTAGTAAGTGGTAGAGCCAGGATTTGAGTCTCAGATTAGAGGGGAATACATTCTTTCGAAAAGGTAAGAAGGTAAGAAAGAGAAGGCATTGGAGGAATCAGAGCATTCTCTAATTTTGCAGCTGGAGAGACTGGAGGTTAGTACTGACAATAGTGCATATGTTTGTAATAACATTCAATAAATATAGTTGAGTGATCATTGTTGTCTGCGACTAGGAGAAGGACCTACAAGGTAAGTTATCAGGGAGCAGAAGGAAACCTGAGGCTTCATTTTCCACTCCAGCATTTGTTCTGTGGTGACTAAGACCCACGCTGTGGTGTCTCCCCAGAAAAAATCTGGTGCCAGCAATCAGTTTTACAGTCTCTACAAACCTCCCATGTTCATCATCTGGCACAGGACTGTCTGTGTGTTTGCCGACATCTGTACCAGAGTGCTCATCTCCAAAGCCAAGAGTCTCATGCTGGACCCTAGGTGAGTGGTCTTGTTTCTTTTCCTCCTTGTTCCTGTGCTTGCTGAAGTTTTTTTGGGAGCTCAGCACTCCTCTGGTGCCCTCATGTTTCTGAATTAATCTTCATAGTGGTGAGAAGGCTCCAGAGCTCAAGAAAGGCTGCTTGGTTAGTGGATCTTTATAGAAGACACTCAAGTCAAGTCAAAGGAATAAAGAAGCCAGTGTTTTCTGAACAAGATGGGAAACCTCAGGTTGCCCATAAAAGAAACCCAATCCTACTAGATATGAACAATGATGACAAAAAGAATACAGTCCTCCCATAACTGCAGCCCCAGGGCCTCAGGGTGGACTTGCTCTAGACCCAGTCTCTCTCTGTCTCCACTCCTCCACTATCTCTTCCACCTCACTAGCTAAGTGGTCCCTTCACAGGAGTGCTTATTCCTATCCAGTGGGGGTGAAAAATCTACTTCAGGATCAATTATCAAAATAAACACAAAATTTCAGGCTTGAATTTTGTTGACTTCAGTTAGCATGAGTTGAGTCCTGGCCCTCTTGAACAAGTCCCCAGAGAGAGA
>NW_027632349.1:0-6622 GCF_902686455.1 Sciurus vulgaris | reverse complement strand
TCATAAACATCTATGCCCCAAACAGTGGCTCATCCATGAATGTCAAACAAATCCTTCTCAATTTCAGAAACCAAATAGACCATAACACAATAATACTGGTGATTTTAACACGCCTCTCTCACCACTGGACATATCTTCCAGACAAAAATTGAACAAAGCAACCATAGATCTCAATAACACAATCAATAATTTAGACTTAACGGACATTTATAGAATATACAATCCAACCAAGAGCGAATACACTTTCTTCTCAGCAGCACATGGATCCTTCTCTAAAATAGACCATATATTATGCCACAAAGCTAATGTTAGCAAATACAAGAAGATAGAGACACTAGCATGTATTCTATCAGATCATAATGGATTGAAGTAAGAAATAAATGAAAGAGTAAAACACAAAAACTATTCCAACATCTGGAGATTAAACAATATGCTATTATATGATGAATGGATTACAGAAGATATTAGGAAGGAAATTAAAAAATTCTTAGAGGTAAATGAGAACAAAGAAACATCATATCAAAATCTCTGGGACACTATGAAAGCAGTACTTAGAGGGAAATTTATTTCATGGAGCGCATTTAATAAAAGAAGTAAAACTCAACAAATAAACGACCTAACACTACAGCTCAAAGCCCTAGAAAAAGAAGAACAGACCAGCACCAAAAGTAGGAGAAGACAGGAAATTGTTAAACTCAGAGCTGAAATCAATGAAATTGAAACAAAAGAAACAATACAAAAACTTGACAAAATAAATAGTTGGTTCTTCGAAAAAATAAACAAAATTGATAAACCTTTAGCCACACTAACAAAGAGAAGATGAGAGAAAACCCAAATCACTAAAATTCGGAATGAACAAGGAAATACCACAACAGACAGGATTGAAATACAAAACATAATTAGAAGCTATTTTTAAAATCTATACTCCAACAAAATAGAAAATTTCAAAGACATCAACAGGTTTCTAGAGACATATGAATTGCCTAAACTGACGGAGGAGGACATAAACAATTTAAATAGACCAATTTCAAGTACTGAAATAGAAGAAGTCATCAAAAACCTACCAACAAAGAAAAGTCCGGGACCAGATGGGTTCTCAGCCGAGTTCTACAAAAGCTTTAAAGAAGAGCTCATTCCAATACTTCTCAAAGTATTCCATAAAATAGAAGAGGAGGGAACACTCCCAAACTCATTCTATGAAGCCAATATCACCCTGATACCTAAACCAGACAGAGACTCATCAAGGAAAGAAAATTTCAGACCAATATCCTTAATGAACATCGACGCAAAAATTCTCAACAAAATTTTAGCAAATCGCATACAAAAACATATTAAAAAGATAGTGCACCATGATCAAGTTGGTTTCATCCCAGGGATGCAAGGTTGGTTCAACATCAGGAAATCAATAAACATAATTCACCATATTAATAGACTTAAAGTCAAGAATCACATGATTATCTCAATAGATGCAGAAAAAGCATTTGATAAAATACAGCACCGATTCATGCTCAAAACACTAGAAAAAATAGGGATAGTGGGAACATTCCTTAACATTGTAAAGGCCATTTATGCTAAGCCCATGGCTAATATCATTCTAAATGGTGAAAAACTGAAAGCATTCCCCCTAAAAACTGGAACGAGGCAGGGATGCCCTCTTTCACCACTTCTATTCAACATCGTTCTTCAAACTCTGGCCAGAGCAAGTAGACAAACCAAAGAAATTAAAGGGATACGAATTGGGAAAGAAGAACTCAAACTATCCCTGTTCGCTGATGACATGATTATATATTTAGAGGAACCTGGAATTTCCACCAGAAAACTCTTAGAACTCATAAGTGAATTCAGTAAAGTAGCAGGTTACAAGTTCAATGCCCATAAATCCAACGCATTTTTATACATAAGTGATGAATCTTTAGAAAGAGAAATTAGGAAAACTACCCCATTCACAATAGCCTCGAAAAAAATAAAATACTTGGGAATCAATCTCACATAAGAGGTGAAAGACCTCTACATTGAGAACTATACAACAGTAAAGAAAGAAATTAAAGAACACCTCAGAAGATGGAAAGATCTTCCATGTTCTTGGATAGGAAGAATTAATATTGTCAAAATGGCCATACTACCTAAAGTGCTATACAAATTCAATGCAATTCCAATTAAAATCCCAATGATGTACCTTACAGAAATAGAGCAAGCAATTATGAAATTCATCTGGAAGAATAAGAAATCAGAATAGCTAAAGCAATCCTTAGCAGGAAGAGTGAAATCGGGGGTATTGCAATACCAGATCTTCAACTCTACTACAAAGCAATAGTAACAAAAACGGCATGGTATTGGTACCAAAATAGAAAGGTAGATCAATGGTACAGAATAGAGGACACGGACACAAACCCAAATAAATACAATTTTCTCATACTAGACAAAGGGGCCAAAAATATGCAATGGAAAAAAGATAGCCTCTTCAACAAATGGTGCTGGGAGAATTGGAAATCCATATGCAACAGAATGAAACTAAACTCATATCTCTCACCATTCAAGAAACTAAACTCAAAATGGATTAAGGACCTCAGAATCAGACCAGAGACCCTGCAGATTATAGAAGAAAAAGTAGGTCCAAATCTTCACCTTGTTGGTCTAGGATCAGACTTCCTTAACAGGACTCCCATAGCACAAGAAATAAAAGCTAGAATCAACCACTGGAATAGATTCAAACTAAAAAGTTTTCTCTCAGCAAAGGAAACTATCAGCAATGCGAAGAAAGAGCCTACAGAATGGGAGAATATCTTTGCCAATCATACTTCAGATAGAGCACTAATCTCCAGAATCTATAAAGAACTCAAAAAACTTTACTCCAAGAATTCAAATAATGCAGTCAACAAATGGGCTAAGGACATGAATAGACACTTCACAGAAGAAGATCTACAAGCAATCAACAAACATATGGAAAAATGTTCAACATCTCTAGTAATAAGAGAAATGCAAATCAAAACCACCCTAAGATTCCATCTCACCCCTATTAGAATGGCGATTATCAAGAATACAAGCAACAACAGGTGTTGGCGAGGATGTGGGGAGAAAGGTACACTCATACATTGCTGGTGGGACTGCAAATTAGTGCAGCCACTCTGTTAAGCAGTGTGGAGATTCCTTAAAAAACTTGGAATGTAACTGCCATTTGACCCAGCTATCCCACTCCTTGGCCTATACCCAAAGGACTTAAAATCAGCATACTACAGAGATACAGCCACATCAATGTTCATAGCTGCTCAATTCACAATATCCAGACTGTAGAACAAACCTAGATGCCCTTCAATTGATGAGTGGATAAAGAAACTGTGGTATATATACACAATGGAATATTACTCATCCATAAAGAATGATAAAATTATGGCATTTGCAGGCAAATGGATGAAATTGGAGAATATCATGCTAAGTGAGATAAGCCAATCTCAAAAAGCCAAAGGACGAATGATATCGCTAATAAGTGGAGGATGACACATAATGTGGGGGAGGGAAGGTTTAGTGTTAGGGTTAGAGTTAGGGTTAGGGAGGGGGGCAAGTATGGAGGAAAGAAGTACTGTATAGAGGGTAAAGAGGGGTGGGAGGGGTGGGAGGAAGGGAAAAAATAACAGAATGAATCAAACAACATTACTCTATGTAAATTTATGATTACACAAATGGTATGCCTTTATGCCATGTACAAACAGAGAAACAACATGTATCCCATTTGTTTACCATAAAAAAAAAAGAAAAGTGGCTAGCAATGATTTTCTCTCATTCTGTTGGTTCTCCACATTCTAAATTTCTTCTTTTGTTGTTCAAACTTTTTAACATTGATTTCATCATACTTGCTAATATGTGACATTAATTCTTCAGTCTTAAGAGTACTACTGAGAACATTGTAACATGTGCCTATAGATTGGAGTGTTGATCCCAATTTTCTTCTAAGAGTTACATAGTTTCTGGCCTCATTTCAAAGTTTGTATTCCATTTTGAATTGACTTTCTGTACAGAGTGACAGATAAGATTATTGTCACATTGAAATACATATGAATAACCATTTTTCCAAGCATAATTTATTAAAAAGGTTGCTTTGGCAAAGGTATGTTTTTGTCCCTTTTATACTCTCCTAACATCCATAATCCACACAGCCTTTGCAGTTTTTGGTCTCATCTACAACCTTCATAGCATCTATTACCTATGTATTTCCATGACATATGTAGCCTCTATGGCTTGTGAGGCCTCTATGAAATGTGTTTCTTTTTTGCTCTGAATAACCTAAATAAACTTTATACTGTATATGCCCTTAGTACACCTTATACCATCTGGAGCATCTATGGCCTGAGTAGATTTTATGTTTTGTGAAGGCTCTGTAACATGTGTAACCTTTATGACCTCAGTAACTTAAAGAATGTAGTAGATTCTATCTACTATGTAATCTCTATGATATGCATAGGTTGTTTAATTGGGGAAGATTGATAGCCTGAATAGCCAGATCCTCTATTATCTGAATAGACTGAAAGTTCTCATCACCTCTTCAGTTTTACTTTCCAATGCATAGCCTATTATCTGAGTGTCATCTAAGACTTACATAATATCAGTGGCCTGCTTCATCTCTATCTCAATTGTAGTTTCTGTGGTCTCTTTAGTCTGTGTATCATCCCTAAACTATGCATCTTTATTGACCCATATATCCTCAGTGATTGAGTGTTATCTATAATGTAGTCAAACTCTATGAGGTGCTTAGACTTAATGGCATGATAAGCCTAAATGAACTTAGCAGCCCTATGACCAGTGAAGCCTCTATGTTTGGTGAAGCTTATGTGATATATTGACTCTGGGTACTTGGTGGACTCTATATCCTGTATAATGTCTATAAACTGAGATATTAAAATTACCTTAGCAACTCCTATGACCTGTCTACACTTCATGGCCTAAATAGCATGAGAACCCATGAGGAATTTATCCTTAATATTCTCCAGCATAAGTATATCCTTTGTGACCTGTTTAAGTTATCTGTCCTAAATACACTAAGTAACATTAGTAGCCTCTTTGGCCTGAGGAGGCTCTATGAACTGTACAATCTCTATGGTATGCAAAATCTTTATGACATCAGTATTCTAAATGAAATGAATAGCCTCTTTTATTTAATACATTATAAAATTGTAACATCTATGAGCAAGGACTTTTGACCTGAACAGGCTTTATAACCAAATAAGCATAAATTACTTCAGTAGCCTCTATGATCTTGTTGACCCCTAATGACTGGGTAGTCTGAGACATGGTTTACCACTATAACCTGAGTACCCACATTGGCTTGAGTAACCTCAATGTCCTTAGTAGTGACTATGATTCATGAAGCTTCTATGGACACCATAGCCTGTATAACCTGGGTAGACTCTATAACCTGCCAAGCCTTTCTGTCCTTTGTAGCCCATATAACCTGCACAACATCTATGACCTATGTATCTTTCATGACATGAGAATATCCTATGTCCTGTTTATATACAGGATCTGAGTAGACTCTGTCATTTTCAGGTCCATAGCCCTTTGAAGCCTCAGAATTCTAAATGCCCATAATATACTTTGTGACTTCTGTAGACTTTGAGGTCTGAGTAACCAAAATAACATTAGAATTCTCTAATGACCTGAAAAATCTCTATGATCTGCATAACCTCTATTATATGCTTAGCCTTTTTTTCTATGTCATCTCTATGATTTACACAAACTTTATGACTCAAGTAGTCTATATAAACTTAGTAAATACTTTGGCCTAGGTAATTTCTATGCCTTCTTCAATATCTTAGACCCCAGCCTTTATGGTCTGAGTAGACAAATGACCTGAGTAGCCTTGATGTCCTGTACAACATTTACAGACTGAGTATCTTATAAACCTCACTAATATCTATGGACTTAGCCGACACAATGACCTTCATACCCTCTTTGTCCTGAGTAGCCTAAAGTTTTAATTGCCCTATAATCTCAGTAGTCTCTGATGAATATAATTTCTCTGGCCTGTGCTTCTTCTATGAACAAAGTAGCCTCTTTTACATGAAGAGCCCTGAAATTATGGCATGATTACATGATATGTCTTACACTGCATTTATGACCCATGTAGACTTTATGAACTTCATTGGCTCTATGACCCGTTATAGATTTCGAGGTTTGAGTAGTCTCTATAACCTGCATTGTATCCATGGTCTTTGTAATTCCATGGCCTATACTGCACATAAACAATGTGGTGTAAATCATCTTCATGGCCTGAGTAGTGTAAATAACTTCTGTAATATTGATACCCTAGGAACCATTATGATCTGGTAGACTCTGTGATCTGGGTTGACTCAACAAACTGCAGTCACTGTGTCTTCAATGGGTTATTTCTAAGGCCTGTTTGCCTTCTATGACTTATGTAAATTCTGTGACCTGTGTAGCCTCTATGAACTACAAAGTTTCTATTTCTTGAGTATCTTGCAAAATATGCACAGATATGGACAACATAACCTCTATGACCTGATAGCCTCTATTTACTAAATGGTTGAAGGTATGTGTAAACTCTATGGAATGAATATTCTATTCCCTTGTAGTCCCTTAAGACTGGGGACAGATTTTAACCAGGGTATTT
>NW_027632350.1:0-6672 GCF_902686455.1 Sciurus vulgaris | reverse complement strand
TCGAGTGGTTCCTTGAGGGCCTCGCCCTATAAGTTCAGCTTATCTGTCTGAGGGATTGGGTGGGTCCTGGACTGGAGCCAGAAAGGCCTGACCGTGTCTCAGCAGGTCATGTTCCTCTCGACCAAGTCTCCCTTATTTCTGAAAGGGTTCACATGGACTGTTTGGCTCCCTGCAGACCTAGCTTGAACCAATAATAAATGGATGAGCTAGGCATATAAGGAGGGAGGGAGGGAATGGATGGATGAATGAGCCAAATCAAGGAGAGGAATGATAAACAGTTCAGGTCCCAGCCAGAGCTGTCAGTCAGCTGCCTCTTTTCTTTCTTTTACTGCCTCAGCCTGGGTCTGGCTATACTTTGGACCTCACGGGACTGTAGTTGTGCAGTTACCGGCGGCTGCCTTATATTTATGCCCTGGAGGAAGAAGCTGTGGGCGGAGAGGCGTGCCCCAGCACTGGGTGGAAGTGATGAACGCTTCCACCTTCATACAGTCCACTCTTGTACTGGATCAATACGGCCCAGAAACGCCATGCTATCCATGCAACTATTCAAATAGGCCCTCCCACAGCTGTTACCATACAGTGACATGAAGACCATAGTCAAGAGTGCCTGTGGGAGTCAGACACCCCTGAAGCCAGGGGAGGTGGCCTCAGAGACCAGTCATGCGCAGGGCAGAGACCCCCGGAGCTATGAAAGCTGCTCTGGCGGTCTCAGGGCAGCCCACATAAAATCGGATGCCACAGTGCCACCCCACACCCCCTTTCCCGATTCCCATCTTTCAAGAGATACCCTTTGCCCCACCCCTCCACAAAATGCCCCACCTGTTGGAATGCACTGTCTCCTACCAGTTGGACATCTACCCGCAAGGGAATGTCCACTACCATTCCCTTCCACACTGGCCCCTGGAATGATCTGTTTCAATGCCAAACTCTGGCTTCATATCTGTAGCCTGCACTCACTGAAGGTGGGGAGCTTTATGGACCAAGGGTGTGATAGATACTGGAGCTAACCTCTCGGCACTCATGTTGCTGCAGAGGGCCCAGTTGGATGTGACGTTATTAAAGGGTTTTGGAAAAGTCAGTCTGTTGTGTCTCATTTGCGGGTAGGAGGGAAATGTTCTTCTCCTGTTTGATGGTGGCACAAGTCTAACCAACACAATGAGGAACTGGCAGGTTGGCATTGAAGCGGACACATTGTATCAATACTTGTGGATGAGCTCAGGTCCCCCCTCCCAGGATTTAAGCTCAAACGTGTGCAAGACCCTGGGCTAGGTCCACCAAGGCAGGGCTGTTCTGCAGGATGGTAAGTTCAATTGCCCCAAGATTGACAGTTGCTGAGGGCACACAGGAATGGCAGGTCCACGATGGTTATGCCACATGTCAAACAAGTCATCCTAAGGCCCGTGAACCACACCACACCATGGGCTGAATGGCGCATATCTACGAAAAATGGTATCTTTGGTGTTCGTCTCTGAATTGTTTCTTATACAAGAACACTGCAACATGCTTATCCTGAGTCTTCTCTTACTCAGGAAGACAAAGGATCCAAGGGCATATGCCATTATCTTATCTTTTGGTGTCATTGTGTTGCTCCTCAGCCACTTCTCCAATTTTCATGTGCCTCACATTAGAGTTCCTGATCTTTCCATCATACCCCAGGGTATCCTTTCCCTAATCATGCCTTCTTCAAATATATGTGCTGCATGCTTTCGTGGGTGTAGCATCATCTTCTTGGTCTATAGTTTGGCTTAGAGTAAGGGCTGGTGAGTACCTCCTAGGATTATACACAGGAATACATGGAAAGCAAAGAGAGATCCATGGCTGCCCAAAGGGAAGAGTCCCCTGCACCTCAGGTACATGGGAACATCTGGAATACTTTCTGGAAATGGTTCTCAAAGTAGAGACAAATAAGATTATCAAGTATTTGGCTACGGTTTAAAGAAGAGAATGTCTGGATCGTGCAAAAATCTTTAACCCATTGACTTGGAAATGAGGAACCCACTCACCATAGTTGCTCTAAATGTTACATGTAAGTTTCCCTGAGAGGAAAGGCCAGTGGTTCATGATTTTGTGGTGGTGATGGTATCTCTGTATGCATGTCCCTGTGTGTGGCGGGGGTGGGGGATTGAGAGGGAGAGAGACAGAGAGAGAGAAAGAGAGATTTTGAGAGAATGTGATTCATGGCTCTGATTAAACTTAGGTAATTTATTGTGATTTTTTCCTCTGTGGGCTGAAGGGACCAGGTCCAGCAAATAAAAAGAAAGCCCTCCCCCTATCTATGTTACCTGTCTCTACAAATGGCTTATAAACATTTTTCTTTTATTTTGGGAAGGCAATGGAACCTTTTTTTTCGCCTTCTGTTAGTAGGATCTCGTCCCGTAACTCAAAATACAAAACGGAAATAAGTGGATGTTCCTTCGTAGACCAGATCCAGAGGTTCACTCTTTCCTCACGTTGTCGCTTCTTATCGTTGGTGCTTTCAACCATGCAGATGCCCAAAGTCTGAGACTTCACTACAACACTGCATTATGCCCACCGTCTCTTAGCCCTTGCTTTCGAAGGAAGATGGAATCCATAAGTGGACGGGTCAATGCAAATTTCTTTTCCCTTATGAAACAGGGGAGTGTTGGGAGGCCTGTTTTAATTGATTTTACCAATTCACAGTATCATGTTTGCTTTTCTGCCCTCTCCCTTGTACGATAATGTCTCTGAGGAGAGAAAGTGAGGCTGCGTGTTACATGGTATCCTCACTGCTTACTATGTGGTCTAATGAGGCACGTCTTAGTGAATGAATGAAGCTCACAGGAAACATCAATGGAGAAGCCAGATGGCATACTGATTAAGAAGGCAAGCTTTGCAGTCCTAGTGTGTCAGCTCGAGTTCTGCCTGAACCGATTATTTGATGGTCAGAATTAGCAATTTTCCACATCAGTGAAATGGGAGTTGCACAAGAATTCTTATGTTCACAGGATATTCATCAGGTTTATGCCATGATACCTAGCAAGTGTCCATAAGAAGTCCTCAATAAAAGTTAGATGAATTTGGGGGTAAGTATAAAAAAACATACAACAGTTATGTAAAATAATCCCACAATCATACCAAAGTGTACATTTTACCTTCAATGCCAGAAATTCCCGGTAGGGATATAGTCCATCATTGGGGAGCTTTTCCAATTCGGTCTCCAAGAAACTGCAACTTTTGACAGCGCTGATGGCTTTGATGTGAAACTCTCTATTTGATCTGTAAAACCATGTATGCTTTAGTACAATGAAATCTAACAACCAAGCATACTAGTATCAACGGTATTTTAGGGCATCTTTTGATGTCATAATATAAGAGAAATAGTGGAAAATTATGTAGCATACTAACTGTGACTGGTAAAGGTGTGCACTGACATGTCTATAGGCAAGTGAAGGTGAATCAAGAGTATATTACCTTAAGTTTTCAATAGATGTTCCTCACCGGAGTGTGTTATGCAGTTTGACCACTCCTATCAAAGAAACCTGAAGTACTCATAATTCTGCCAATATCACATAAGGGGAAAATTCCACACGCGCACTCCTGTGATGGGGCACAGTCAAAAGAAGGTGTGCACGATGTGGTGGCACATGCCTGAAATCTCAGCAGCTCAGGAGGCCGAGGCAGGAGAATTGGGAGTTAAAGGCCAGCCACTTGAGTGAGGCCCTAAGCAACTTAGCAGGACCCTGTCTCAAAATACAATAGAAAAAGTTAAAGGAGCTGGGGATGTGACACCGTAGTTATGTGCCCCTGGGTTCCATCCCCAACACCAGAAAAAAGAAGGTGCGCACAAATACTGCATAAGATTTCATCAGAGGCTGGCGATGTAACTCAGTGGCACAGTGCTTGCCTAGCATGTGCAAGGTCCTCAGTTCAAGCCTCGCAACTGCAGAAAACACAACAATAGAGGAAGAAAAAGAATGCACCCCATCCCTAAATATCAAGCCACGTGAATCAGAAATATAAATGTTTCATGTTGTGCAGTGACTACCCATAAGCTAGCTCTCTCATTGTATATATGCAAATATTTGGAAATCTCAAACACTTCTAGTCCCAAACACTTTGCACAAGGGGTACACAGCCTAGAGTACAAGTTAGCATTATACATCAACCAGATGGAAAGAGTTGAAGCAGTCATGTTACAACAGCATAAGAAGCTGGATATGAGAGACCCTTACACATCCTGGGACTTGTGCAATAATCCTGGTCTGGGACTACATGCGACCAAGGAAGCCGGTGCTAAAAAAGACTGGTTCTGTGAGATTATGTAGCACCAAATGTTAGGATAAAGCCTCCCACGGTACTTCTTTCTCCCAATCAAAAGAAATCAACAACGGAGGCTATACTGATTTTCCAAAGCGAATAAAACTTACTGGAGAAGGGCTCAAAGCCAACACACTCTAGTACCTTTGTTATGTCCATAATGGATGTCACACATCAGCCAATATTAACTACTTATGTCCCTACCGAACCAAAGTCAAGTGCTCTTATAATCCACTGATTCTACCATTTTAAGTTAATCATTATCGGAAGGACTAAATTCTATTTTTACGCAAGTTTTAGACAGAAATGAAGAGTCTCAATTATACCTCAATTATAGCCAAATGCACAAACTGTAGCCCTAAGGTTGTTTCATTGGGTTAAGGGTCAGAGCTGCATGAGGGATAAGAGCACGTGGGCTGCCCACCCAGGTGTGATTGCTCTGCTGACCAGATTTGGTAGCACACCCTTCTGCAAAAGTACTCTCCTCTTACTTTTCTGGGTGACTTCTGAGCACAAGTCTCATTCATCATGACACCTGGCCTGTCAAACATTCTCAGGCTTGAAAAGTTGGGTGTTGTCATCCATGTCATTCTTCTTCTGATGACTGGGAACACAAAACCACAGCTCCCAAACTTCGATGAGCTGAATGTGGGTGTGCTGACCAGACGTGAGCAACAGAGAACAGGCAGAGCTCCCCTTCCTCATCTTCTGTGTGGTCACGCCCTGGTTCGGGCCCAGGCAGCCGGCAGGAACCTGATGTCCACTGGAAAACCTCTGGATTAAGGACAAACACTGCAACAGCAGCCACCTCTTTATTCCCTTGCCTTCTTCACAGGTCCTACACAGAAAAATAGACATTCATCAGTCACGGTAAATTAGAGCACACCTGGACCACAGGGTGAGACACTAAGGTGTTTCCAGGACCTGCCTGCAGCCTGCAGGGAGCACTCTGAGTGGGAGGGGGAGGTCAAGGTATGTTTGAGTAGAGTAACCCCATCTATTCTTAAAAGGAATATGCTGGCTACTGATAAAGATGGGAGTAGCTGAAGAGTGACAATGAGCCAGGTCAGGACCCCTGGCACAACCTAGTGAGAGGCTGAGCCAGGCTTCCTTAGGAAACGGCTTTCAATCTGAGCTGGTAATCAATGAAGGAAGCTGCCTCCGGTGGCGGTAAACAAGTCTCTGCATCAATGGAACCATGGGGGATGGGTTATTGAGTAGGGCAGTTGTGCCATCAGTACTCAGGCATATGAGAGGACTTGGGTTCGACAATTTTCCAAGTCACTTCCAAGTGGAGATATTGAGGTTGAGGGAAATCAGCTGAAGGGACTATTTTCACAGAGTAGGGAGAGCTGACCACCTGGGGCGATAAGGAGGTGAGTTGCTCAGTGGTGGAAGTGTGGGGGAGGCAGTAATGAGTGAATGAACAGCTTGAGCGAAGCTCCAGAGGTGAATAAACAAGGTCTTTGGGGGATCTAGCGCACCAAGAGGGAAAAGGTATATGAAGGACTGAGATGAGATGAAGATAGGAAGAGCTGTAGGACCTCATAGGGAAAAGCTCCCAAGGAGCCTGGTGATACTGAGAGAACACTTTGCGAGCCCTTGTTGCGCAGGCAGAAGAGAGGCTGTAGGTGCCAAAGAAGTTGGACCTGACTGCTTGGTTCCCCTGAACAGCTTTTTTTTTTTTTTTTTTTTTTTTTTCCCTCACACCTTGGTCACCCACTTCTTGAGGGCACGCCTGCTTGGTCACCAACTTCTTGAGGGCACGCCTGCCCGATATTCACTGTGCTCACTGCCCAACGTCCCACTGGAAATTATACCCAGAAATGGCTTCCTCACAAGCAACAACATAAATAGAAGCCCATGAGTGTGGGGACTGTTTTGAGACTTCACCGTAAGAAGTTGGGAACATACAATTGTGGGGAGGACCACGATTTGGGGGAAGACAACTATGCTCATGAGAATCCACAAGATGGACTCCCTTCCTTCCGTCAACTCAGAGACCCTCCCCAAGCACCGGCCCTGGAATGCCCAGTGCTCAGAACCCGGTGAAGTCATCTTTACCCAACAATGGGGCTCGGGCCTCCCGAACGCTCCCATTGGTGGACAGATTCTTGGGGCAGTTGAGTCTTTGCTGAGCCAAGGGCCTGATAACAAGTCTCAACAGTGTGAATCCTCAAATGGCAACCCTGGGCCTTCCTGGCAGTAAGTATCCCTTCAGTCCTTTGAGTGTGGGGACAAACACTTCAGGGAAGATGCTTGGTATTGATGGGGTGGTGGCTGCCTACGTGGAGTGCTAAATAGTTAAGAGACAGACTCCTCCAGGATACTAAGGAGATTTAGAAGGCAGAAACCATGTTGTGACCAACCAGAAAAGATACACTGGTGCCCTTG
>NW_027632351.1:0-6730 GCF_902686455.1 Sciurus vulgaris | reverse complement strand
TATTAGGTATAATTCTATCATTTGCACTTAAGGCCATTAATTTCCCATTATTACTGATTTTCTGCTTTCCCAAACATTTTGCTATGTGTGTATAGTAGTTTCCATCATTGTAAAGATTACTTGTTTTTCCTCTGATTTATTTTTTATCCCATTTTAAGTCAAATTATATTAGTCTTCAGGTATTAGAGATAATTTAATTTTATATCTGTAATTGATAATAATTTTTTTCATAAAATTTTAATTTTCTTTTCTTAAAATTTTAAACTTTTTAATTTGTTCTACTTAGTGATACATGATGGTTGAATGCATTTATACATTTTGATAGATCATACATAAACAGTGTAATCTCACTTTTCTGATTATACATATTGCATGATCACATCAGTCATACAGTCATATATGTACACAAGGTAATAATGACTGTTCCACTATACTTTATTCCATCCCACATACCCTTTCCCTCTCACCTTGTTCCCCTTTAATGGAGTTAAAGTAATTATGTTCTTACCTATCCCACCTTATTGTGAGTTAGCATTTACATATTCAGAGAAAATATTCAGCCTTTGGTTTTCAAAGTTTGGCTTATTTTGCTTAAAAAGTGATTTTCTCTAGCTCCCTCAATTTCACACAAAATGGCATAATATTATTATTTTTTAAAGCGTGAGTAATATTCTTGTTTTATATATATATGTATATATACATATGTATACACACAAACACACACACAATATATATATTTATTTATATATGCATTTTCTTCATCCACTCATCTGTTGAAAGGCATCTAGGTTGGTTTCCAATTAGGTCTGGGAATATAAATATTGATGTGGTTGTATCACTGTATATGTTGATTTTAATTCCTTTGTATATTAGCATAGACTAAAAATTCCCATATAACATTCCATATGGAATATCCATTCAAAAACATATTAAACAGATAGTGGACCATGAATCAAGTGTGGGTTCATCCCAGATATGAAGAGTTTGGTCAATATACAGAAAACAATAACATTATTCATAATATCAATGGCCTTAAAACAGTAAAAATATGATCATCTCAATAAATGCATAAAATTTATTTGACAAACTACTGCACCTCTTTCAATCTCAAAACAGCAAAAGAACTAGGGATCATAGGAACATACCTCAACATCATAAAAGCCATACATGTAAATCCAAGGCCAACATAATTCTAAATGAAGAAAAGTTGAAAGTCTTTATATAAGCCACTGGAATTTACTACTTTCTCTAGATTTTTTTTTCTTTTTAATACCATTTTTTAGGCTTTTTTTCTTTACCTTGGTTAGTTTTTCTAGGATTTATCAATCATGTGCATGTTTTAAAAAAACTGACTCACTAATCATTTGTACTGTTTTTTTACTTTCAATTTCATTGATTTTACTCTGACTCTATTTATTTTCCTTCTTTCATTGATTTTAACATTGTTTTGTTCTTTTTTGTGCCTAAGGTGTAATGTTAGGTAATTTATTTTTGTCTAATTATATCTTTAAATGTTTCCACTTAATTCCATTAATTTTGCTGTTATTAGAGTTCACACTTTCCCAGACATTTGTTATGTTGTATACCTAGTTTCGCTTATTGTAAAGGCTTTGTGCTTTTTCCAAAGTTTGTTTCTGATCCACTTGTAAATCAAATAAATTAGTCTCCAGGTATTAGAGATAAATTCCAGTTTTTAATTTTATTGACTTCTAATTCACATGAATTTCTGATAACATGCAAGAATTATCTTTATTGCTTTGTGGTTTTATGATATGATTTGTGACCTATAATATAACATAAATATTTTATGCACTGCTGAGAAAATAAATGCAGTCACTGGTGAATGACATATTCTATAGATAACTGCTAGGTCCATTGATAATAGTATTAATTAGTTTTAAATAATCATTACTAAATTTTTGACTAAATATTCTATCCAGTGATGACAGAGATGTGTTCAATCACCCAGTAGTGTAATATTTATAGTTTATTGGTTCTTAATGTCAAAAATCAATCTATTTTATGTACATATATGCAGCATTTTTAGGGCAAAAATATTTACATTTGCTGTATCTTGGTGTTGGATGAAAACATTAAACAGGTTTTAGGTATTTTATTTGCCTATTCTGCATGATTTTACTTGAATTCCACTTGACTGATACAGAAATATAAACCCTAATATTGTAATGGACATTATATTCAGGATACATCTTTTCCATTCTTATAACATCAGGTTGTGCATGTCATTTTTCAAGGTAAGACTCTTGCAAACACCATATTGTTTACTTTTACTTTTTAACCAAGTCTGCTGTTTTATCTTTGATTGATTAATTAAAACCATTTACATTCCACAAATAAGAGCAGAGACTCTATTTCCTGCGAATTGTTTTATTTATAATGTTGAATTCTGAATGGGTTCACTTTTACTAACTTTTTTTCTAGTGAATTAATCTGCATTCTGGTTTTTATTTTATAGTAACTTCACAAAATGTTCAATTGTGTACTTTTTAAAACAAGCTTTGCAAAATATAATTTGTGGGGTTCTCCATCCAGCTGGGAAACCACCAAACAGCTTTGGCAAAAGAGTTGATGAAAGACCTCCAGAGACTAGTTTCAGCAGAAATCAATCTACTATATTGTTACATAGTCTGGCTTATATTGTCAAAGCAATAACTTGGAAGAACATGTCTGAGAGTAACAAATGCTCTAAAAATCAGGGTCACAGTAAAGCCTTGAAACATAACAATATATCTAATTGCTCTTGAAGGAGATTCAGGTCTTGTAGGTATTACTAGTAAGTTGCACTTGAGAGGTTTATGTAAGTCATTTTGGATGGTAAAGGCGTTTTGCTGTGGAAGCAGATAGATTGGGTTACAGTCTGAGGTATTGAATGTTTTGAGTGAGGCAAGATGGTGAAAGTGGATGTGGTGGCTAGGGCAGTTACCAGGGCAATCATAACTGTGATAATGAGGCAATGGCACACAAGGTGCAGTGCAGAATTTCATTCAGAAGATTCTTCACTTTCATGTCCCATGGACCCTTCCATTCTTGGGACATGTTCAGCAGAAGTCCATATGGCAGGATAAATTCTAAGAATAATCACATGTTTAGCATTCAGTAGCAGGATTTAAGCAATTAGAAAGCCAGCATGGAGGTTTATGTGTACATGGGATTTCTTCAAAGGTTATATTTGCACTTTTCCTATTATTGATTATCAGCTTAGTGAAGGGTGGTGTGACACAAGTTTGAATATAATGGGTATGAGTGTAATTAGGAAAAAATTAATAGCAAAAAGTAGTTCTGTATTACTAATATTCATATAACCTGGCTGAGACCCCTTCTTATGGGCCTCATAGCAAGTAGTATGGGTGATAAGATCCATTGTGCAAAATTTATTCCTGCTAATGGTTAGTTATAAATTATTCACAGTAGCAGGATGCACAATATCTCTGCTGAGTTTTGGGTGTATCTGTTATATTCCAGGAGGCTGCACTCGACCAGGCACACCAATGTTGATATAATCCTGGAAATATTTCTATCTATCTAAGAGATATGGCATTGAAGTAATGCATTGATCCCAAGGTGTGGAGTTATTATCTGAGGAGGGTAATCCAAAAAGAGTGTTTGGACAGCTAGACAATGAAGACTTTTAGCATATACAACTGGGGGTTTATGAACATTGATCTTTTTAGCTCTGTTCCTTAGATCTAATAAGGTTAAGCCAACATAGGGGTCATTATATTTATCTACAATTCTCCCTTCAGCAAGGGAGAAGAAAAGAGGTTGGTTTGGATTATAGGTGTCATTCATAATATCCAAGAAACAAATAGATGTATTATTCAATGATATGCTAGCATTCTATTTTATGGTAGTTAATGTCATACTTAGTTCAGGGTAAATAATAGTTGAGTCAGTCAATAAGAATCTCAGCAATGCTCCTTCCCAATTTGCTACTACCAAATGTGATGGTCTGGTGACCAAGGCCTGATTTACCTGAAAATTACCTTCACTGCTTACTGTTAGAGCTGCATATAGCAACACTACCATTATCATTCCTGGAATAAGGTCCCCACTGGGTGAGGGGCCATAAGGGTAGCTTACTAAACTATGCCTTTAAAATCACCCCAGGCTACTTATATGAGACCTTCTCTATTCTGATGAGTCCTGTACCTCAGGGTCTCTCTTTCTATGACAGTTTCTCTATCTTCTTTGTTGGTGATTTGAGGTGTCCAGGGTTTGAAATTTCTAGTAGGTACACAGATAGGTTTAGGTTCATTCCTCTGGAATGACACAAGCAAGCCCTTGACTCCATTGTTAGAGGGGTCCTGCACCTTTTCCAAATGTTGATTAGGGGTCCTTCCATAAATCAAAGGCAAATAATAAGGCCTTATGAGGGGAGCCAATATTTATGAGTTACTGTTTCTTTGAAAATATTGATGTGGTGAGAAATTTTAAAACAAATAAAGCATAATGTATGGCATCATGTGGGGACCTAGTAGAGCTTTACCCACTCTGTTTTTGAAGCATTAAGTTCTTAATGAAGGTGCTCAACTATGCTCTGAGCTTGTGGTTATAAGGTAATCCAGTCACATGTTTTATTGCCAAAAATGAGTAAAATTCTTTAAATGTGTTGTTCATATACACTGGATCATTGCCAATTTTAATGGAAATAGTGACTCCCATGATCCCAAAACAACTAAGATAATGAGAGATAACCCTTTTTGTGCTTTCTCCAGAGCAAGGCATAGCCACAACAAACCCTAAATAGGAACCAATGGTTACATGTATGTATTTAAACTTGCCAAAAGGAGAATAATGGGTGACATTTGCCAAAGAGCTTTGGATTTCAGCCTAGGAATGTTACTCCTGAGGACTGTAGGAGTCCATTGGAAGAAATGGAACACACTTTTTACAATCCCTAGCTAATTGTTTACAAGCTTCCTTAAAAAAAGGGCTGGGAACAGCCTATGGAGGCCTTTACGGAGGATTAGTGGAAATGTGTAGTGTAACGGGTGGGCTTTGTCAATTATTGTCATGGCCTTTGGAGCAAGTAAGTTGAATTCTACTGTTAAGTGAGATACACTAATGGTACTATAAATTGGAATGTTAGCCCTGATTGATATGTTGGGATAAAAGAAGGGACCTCTTATTGGCTTCTAGCATAGTGTTGCAGGTGCTAGAAATCAAAACATATAGTGGTTAGGTTAGAATCTAGGTTCACAAATATAAAGCATAAAGCCAAGCTGGGAATTAACTGGGCACAATATTGGCTATCTGAAAACAGGTTTATGGGTTTGTAGAAGAACTAGAAGTTTCTAGATATTGGGAGGTACCACAGTAGCTTATTTCTCTGAAAATATCTGTTGGTAATTGGAGACTTAAACTTAATGTAAAGTACATGTAACCTAATGCCAATGTTTCCATTGGAGGTGGTGTCAGTGAAAAACTAACATATCTTCAGTAATGGACTGAGTAGACACAAGGTTATGTACTGTAAGGTTAATTGGTTCAGAGTCTGGAGGAGTTTATCTTGAGTGAAATAATTGTCTACTATGCCTGGGTATCCTTCTTAACATATAGAGTATAGAGGGATTATTTTATAGTAGAAAGTTTAATTATTCTTTAGAGATCAAGAGTACCAATCTATAAGACTCTAACCCATAAGTGCCTACACTCTGCATTGTTGGATTTTGTACTAATGTGGCTAGGGCATTGAGTGGGCTGTAGATCTTAGGCATAGTGTTGGAGGGCAAAATTAACCCATTCTAATATATGTTGTTTGGGTTGTCATAATACCCCTGTAGGAAGGCCTGGGGTTGCCAAAGTAATGGCATAAAGATCCGCTATTAGGGTCAAATCTGAATAATTATAATGTCCCTAATGCCTCATTAAACCAACCAAATGCTTGTATTGCCTCAGGAGTTTACATCCTCAAAGAATTTGGTTGTGGGTCTCCTTTAAGGGAATTGAATAAAGGAGTAAGTTGGGCTGTAATAATCTTAAGCTAGGGCCTTATCCAGTTAGTATGTATTAATTGTACCTGAAGATCATTTAAATTATTTAATCTGGAATATGGAATAATGGGCCCCTAGGGCATATGGTGTTAGGGAACACCAATGTGCCCAAAAGACAGTACGATGGGATCTTTTGTAACTTTTCAAGGGTTATACAAAGTCTGATAGACTTTAAGTTGTTCTGTAGGATCATGAAGACTTGTTCTATGTCATGTTCCTTTAGTATCAGCTAGCAGAACATTATCCATGTAATATACTACCTGTTAAATGTAGCCTAACAATGTTTTAACAGCCTCTTAGTACATACATTTGACCTATGGTCAGACGTTTTTTGTCCCTGAGAAAGGACTGTCCACTGATACCTTTGTGTTGGTACCATGGTATTGGACACAATGAAGGCAATTTATCTGGTGGATGTATGAAAAACCAGTCTTCAAATGTATAAAAATTCTAACAAATGCCCCACGGGTAAATTGATAGTCCTGTGGTAAACTGGCTGTGTAGTGCCCATTTTTTTCATAAAAGCATTAATACCCATGAGATCATGGAGAGCCTGAATTTTCCTTTTGTTTTCTTTCTATGAAGAAAATGGAAGTGTTCTATATGTCAAGCTTTCAATAGTTTCTTTACCAGAGACTTTAAATGTGACAATTTGTCTTTCTTTATAGGCCACTGTTCAATCCAGATAGGCTCTTCATGATGCCATTGTAATTTAA